>NC_090757.1:83824670-83874670 GCF_036898095.1 Palaemon carinicauda
CTCGAGACCGAAACTAAAAGAAGGATAAGCATTGGATGGAGAGCTTTTGGCAAACCAAATGAGATGAAAAAAAAGTAAAATGCCACTTGCTCTAAAATAGAAAAGATTCAATCAGATGATCCTACCAGTATTAACTTGTGCATCAGAAACTTGGAGCCTTATAGAACCTTAGAACA
This sequence comes from Palaemon carinicauda, assembly GCF_036898095.1. Classification (NCBI taxonomy): domain Eukaryota; kingdom Metazoa; phylum Arthropoda; class Malacostraca; order Decapoda; family Palaemonidae; genus Palaemon; species Palaemon carinicauda. The sequence goes on from NC_090757.1 coordinate 83,824,847, forward strand.
TAAGCTAATTACAACTGAAAGAGCTATGGAAAAAATTAAAGATAGGATTAACACTAAGAGACGAGAAAACCGCAGCATGGATACGAGAGCAAACTAAAGATGAGGATATTCTAATTAACAAGAAGTAAGAAAAAGAAATGGACATGGTTAGGACATTTAATGAAAATGATAGATAATAGATTGACAAAAAGAATACTTTACTTTAAGAACTGCTTTTCTGATCCCATACAGCAGGGGAACCCTACCCTCTACAGGACCTTCACATTCATTTTACCGCATACATTCTAAGGCATTCAGCATTTCACCCCACATTTGTTCGTTTAACTTCAGTTCCACATTATCAACCATATATCTATATATATATATATATATATATATATATATATATATATATATATATATATATATATATATATATATATATATATATATATATATATATATATATATATATATATATATATATATATATATATATATATATATATATATATATATATATCGAGCTTGAGCGTGTCTCCGAACCTGTGCCTGGCTGAACACCAGGCAGGGAAAGTTAAAAAAAACAGGCCAAACCCCAGACATAAATTGATATGTCTAACTCCTTTGTCCTGGAGTGGACTAAAGACGGTTATATTAGTTGTTGCTGTTGTAGTGTTCATACACACACACACACACATATATATATATATATATATATATATATATATATATATATATATATATATATATATATATATATATATATATAACAAGGAACTTCCCTCAATTTTGGGGGGTGGCCGACACCAAACAAATGAAACAGAAAAGGGGACCTCTCCTCTCTACGTTCCTCCCAGCCTGACAGGGGAATCAACCGAGTTCGGCTGGTACTGCTAGGGGTGCCACAGCCAACCCTCCCCCGTTATCCACCACAGATGAAGCTTCATAATACTGAATCCCCTACTGCTGCTACCTCCTCGGTCATCCAAGGCACCGGAGGAAGCAGCAGGGCCTACCGGAACTGCGTCACAATCGCTCGCCATTCATTCCTATTTCTAGCACGCTCTTTTGCCTCTCTCACATCTATTCTCCTATCACCCAGAGCTTCCTTCACTCCATCCATCAACCCAAACCTTGGCATTCCTCTTGTACTTCTCCCATCAACACTTGCATTCATCACCCTCTTTAGCAGACAGCCATTTTCCATTCTCTCAACATGGAAAAACCACCTCAACACATTTATATCCACTCTAGCTGCTAGCTCATTTCTTACACCCATTCTCACCCTCACTACTTCATTCCTAACCCTATCTACTCGAGAGACACCAGCCATACTCCTTAGACATTTCATCTAAAACACATTCAATTTCTGTCTCTCCGTCACTTTCATTCCCCATAACTCCGATCCATACATCACAGTTGATATAATCACTTCCTCATACAGAACTCTCTTTACATTCATGCCCAACCCTCTATTTTTTACTACTCCCTGAACTGGCCCCAACACTTTGTATCCTTCATTCACTCTCTGATATACATCTGCTTCCACTCCACCATTTGCTGCAACAAAAGACCCCAAGTATTTAAAATGATCCACCTCCTCAAGTAACTCTCCATTCAACATGTCATTCAACCTTGCACCACCTTCCCTTCTCGTATATCTCATAACCTTACTCTTACCCATATTAACTCTCAAATTCCTTCTCTCACACACCCTTCCAAATTCTGTCACTAATCGGCCAAGCTTCTCTTCCACGTCTGCAACCAGTACAGTATCATCTGCAAACAACAACTAATTTACCTCCCATTCATGGTCATTCTCGTCTACCAGTTTTAATCCTCGTCCAAGCACTCGAGCATTCGCCTCTCTCACCACTCCATCACATACAAGTTAAACAACCACGGCGACATCACACATCCCTGTCTCAGCCCCACTCTCACCGGAAACCAATCGCTCACTTCATTTCCTATCCTAACACATGCTTTACTACCTTTGTAGAAACTTTTCACTGCTTGCAACAACCTTCCACCAACTCCATATAACCTCATCACATTCCACATTGCTTCCCTATCAACTCTATCATACGCTTTCTCTAGATCCATAAACGCAACATACACCTCCTTACCTTTTGCTAAATATTTCTCGCATATCTGCCTAACTGTAAAAATCTGATTCATACAACCCCTACCTCTTCTAAAGCCACCCTGTACTTCTAAGATTGCATTCTCTGTTTTATCCTTAATCCTATTAATCAGTACTCTACCATACACTTTTCCCACCACACTCAACAAACTAATACCCCTTGAATTACAACACTCATGTACATCTCCCTTACCCTTATTTAGTGGTACAATATACGCACAAACCCAATCTACTGGTACCATTGACAACACAAAACACATATTAAACAATCTCACCACCCATTCAAGTACAGTCACACCCCCTTCCTTCAACATCTCAGCTTTCACACCATCCATACCAGATGCTTTTCCTACTCTCGTTTCATCTAGTGCTCTCCTCACGTCCTCTCTTGTAGTCTCTTTCTCATTCTCATCTCCCATCACCGGCACCTCAACACCTGCAACAGCAATTATATCTACCTCCCTATTATCCTCAACATTCAGTAAACTTTCAAAATATTCCGCTCACCTTTTCCTTGCCTTCTCTCCTTTTAACAACCTTCCATTTCCATCTTTCACTGTCTCTGCAATTCTTGAACCAGCCTTCCTTACTCTCTTCACTTCTTTCCAAAACTTCTTCTTATTTTCTTCATATGAATGACCCAATCCCTGACCCCACCTCAGGTCAGCTGCCCTCTTTGCCTCATTTACCTTGCGCTTTACTTCCACATTTTTTCTCTATATCTTTCATACTTCTCTACACAATTACTCTGCAGCCATTCTTCAAAAGCACTCTTTTTCTCTTCCACTTTTACCTTCACTCCTTCATTCAGCCATTCACTGCCATCCCTCATGCTGCCTCCAACAAACTTCTTGCCACACACATCACTTGCAATCCCAACAAAATTTTCTTTCACTAACTTCCACTCCTCTTCTAAATCACCAGTTTCTCTTACTTTCACTTCGTCATATGCCATTTTCAACCTTTCTTGATACTCACTTTTTACCACCGGTTTTATTAGCTCTTCAACCCTTACTAGCTCCCTTTTACATCCACCTACTCTATTCCCCCACTCTTTTGCTACAACTAATTTTCCTTCCACCAAAAAATGATCAGATATACCATTAGCCATACCCCTAAACACGTGCACGTCTTTCAATCTTCCAAACATATATATATATATATATATATATATATATATATATATATATATATATATATATATATATATATATATATATATATATATATATATATATATATATATATATATATATATATATATATATATATATATATATATATATATATATATATATATATATATGTGTGTGTGTGTGTGTGTGTGTGTGTGTACTGTATACGCTCAAACACCATTTGTCACGAGGGTTAGGTAACAGAGACAGGCGCGAAAAGCGGGATTCTGAGAGTGCTTGATGCCTAAGGATGCAATAACTCCTAACCTAACAAGTCCCTGCCCATTGCCTATGAGCGGGTGTCCAAGCGGATGATCAACTCAATAAGTACTGCCTAATACTTTTTTATTTGGTTTCTATTAAAGTATAAGTAGTTTGCAATTAAATATACAGTGTACAGTACATGTGCATTCGTGTACACGACATAATGGACATGGTAAGACAACAGTACAATACATAAATCTTAGTAGGTATTTGGTTGGCCAGGGCACCAGCCACCCGTTGAGATACTACCACTAGAGAGTTATTGGGGGCCTTTGACTGTCCATACAGTATTACATTGGAGACTTCTCTCTGGTTACGACTCATTTTTTTCTGCCTACGCTTACAAAGAATAATCTGGCCTATTCTTTCCACATTCTCCTCTTTCCTTATGCACCAGATAACACTGAGTATACCAAACAATTCTTCTTTGCTCGGGGGGTTAACTACTGCACTGTAAATGTTCAGTGGCTACTTTTCTCTGGGTAAGGGTAGAAGAGACTTTAGCTATGGTAAGCAACTCTTCTAGAAGAACACTCCAATCAAATTATTGTTCTTGGGCAGTGTCATAGCCTTTGTACCATGGTCTCTCACAGTCTTGGGTTAGAATTCTCTTACCTGAAGGTACACGCAGCCATACTATTCTATCGTATTTCTGTTCCCCTCCCATTGTTTTTTCTTTGAAGTTTTTCAAGTTTATTTATGAAAGACCCAATTTAATGTTATTGTTATTGTTAAAATATCCTCTTTTTATTCATGATTACTTATCTTGTTATATATCTATTTCCTTGTTTACTTTCCTCACTATGCTATTTTTCCCTGTTGGAGCCCTTGTGTTTATAGCATCCTGCTTAGCTTTCTAATAATGATAATAATGATATTAATGATAGCAATAATAATGTATATAGTCATTGCCCTGACCAAAACTATAATTTTACAGAGTAGTCATCATAAAATTATTGCAAAACTCCATTGTTCCTATCTAGTAATACTATACTGTATAACACTCACTGATACTGTAGTGTATATGACTGTAATATATGTACAGTAATATCACTACAGTACAGCTTAACTGTACTGTAAGTGTTTGCTGTTTTCGTTCAGACTACTCGACTACAGTTGACAACTCACCAGACACGAAGCCTACATTTATATACTAAACAGTATCATAGAATATAGTACGCAGTTAATAAACAATCTGTAATGTAATACTATTCTGTACAATATGTTTACAATCTAAGATTAATTAAGTGTACATATTTTATACAACGACCACTAACCATTTTCGTACGAAGTTCTACACAGCAATCTTGAATCATGGCGCAATTCCTGACATCTACAGTGACTCAGTAATAATATCTATCCCACCTTCTACTTCAATGGGTTGGAAAATTAAAAAATAATGATTAAAGTATCATTAGTAACGTTATAATCATCGTGTAAACTCATACAGCCACAATGACAAGCAAACAAAAAACAACTTTTGTTATGAACAATCGAATCAAATATCAGTTATTTTGCTTGTATTTTAATCATTGTACGATAGTAAACAAAGTAGCATAAGACTGATATTTTTATCTTATACACTTATTTACTATGGAGAAACCACGCTTACACTTATACATACATAATCACATTCATGAATATATATACAAAAAGGGATAAAAAGTAAAACTGTTTTCATAAGATTTATAAAAACTGAAATGGACAGAATGCCGACCAAGCTTAAAACAGTCGTATATGGAATAAATAATATTATGATTATACATACATATACATACATACATATACATACATACACATACATAAACATGTATATGCATGTATATTCATGCACACATACATACATACGTACATATACATGCACATCAATACACATGCATGTATATAAACACTTACATATACATCCAGATTTAGAAATGATTATGAAACACACATACATATGCACACATCGTGAAAAAAAAATACACACATGTTTAAATAAAAAATAATATTGACGATGAAAAATTTAAATCGATAAATAAAATACAATAAAATTATAAAAAGCCCTGCATATTCACAAGCCCACATGTACAAATTCAGAGACATAAATTCAAAGCAAAATAATATAGATGGAAATACAGAAAACATGAAAAGTTACACTCAATAACACGTCTCACATTTACTCATAAATAAAGTTGATGTTAATTTACATAATAATTTCATCAATGGTAAAACAATCTAATATAAAAAGAAATGAGCTAACTCTCATAATGTCCCTATAGTTTGGCTAAGCGCAATATTATAGAATCAGCTCTCTAAAAGTTCTGTTAAAATGATATTGGTCTTTTAAAGTTAGATTGTTTTATCATTGACGAAATTATTAGGCAAATTAACATAAAAAAAAAAACATTATTCATGAGTGAGTTAAGTCTTGTTTGATAGGGTATTGGGCTGTATTTGACAGGATTTTGTTGGTGCGGATAAAAGGCTCACAGTTCAATATAATATGTATAATACAAGTATATGGCTTATGTCTGAATATGATGAAAAGGATATTGACCAATTTTATCTAGAATTAAACCAAGCAATAGAGCAGTGGAAAGAACATGAAGTAATTATGGTTACCGGTGATTTCAATGCAAAGGTGAGACTAGGAAGAACAGCAGATATTGTTGGACCTTATGGATCAAGTTAAAGAAAGGAGAGAGGAAATAGCTTTGTAGACTGGTGCTTAGAGAGAGAACAAATTATATCAAAGACCTGGTTTAAGCCACACCTAAGACAGGAAAAGCCCTGGCGACAGAGTTTAAAATAAAAAAGACTTTCTAACCATGAAGAAAAGAAACTCTGTTAAGCAAGTAAAAACCTACCCAGTAGCTGATTGTAATAATGACCATGTACCAATTGTAGCCATTGTAATGACCAAGTTGGTAAATTAGAGTACAACAAAATCAAAGAGGCAATTAAAATTATTGAAAAGAGAAATAAAGAACCAATATAATATAATTGTATGGAATAGATATGACTAACTTAAATAGGAAAGCCCAGTGCTCCAGCATCCTCAGCAAAAGTGGGAAAATATGGAAAATTCAATATTAGGAGCCCTCCTGAATTATTTTATTTTTATGGTATAAATGTTGAATTTCGCTCTCATTTATATTCACCATCAAATAAATATACATTCATCTACCTGAGAGAGCATCAGTATTACGAAAGATATTGAGAAAGGTTTTGAGTTGATTGATTGTTATGCAACGGACAATATGAATCAAACTTTGATTAGCCTGATCAACATAAAAGTATTTGAAATATGGAGGTAATTTCTGTGGATGATGTCGGACCTCAGACAAGGCACAGCAGAGTCAAACCTAAAAGCAGCTTATCTAACTAGAACCAGGCATGCCCACCAAGTAACTTTCTTGACACTGCACAACCTCAAGAAGGAGTGATAGTTCTAAAGATATAAAGTCAGCTACGGCATGGCGAAATGACATGCTAAAGAAAACCCTTACTTTCATGAACTGGGACTTGATCTTGAGATATGAAACCTTTATTCTCATCTTTGTCATGGCTCACAGAGAAAAGAATTTTCCTTTGTATGCGGAAGCTTTGGAGGAACTCACTCCATTATTCTGCATTGGACCATACTAATTATGTCCAGTGAATGCCTATCCACCTTCGGGATATGAAGTCCTTGCCCAACGCTGTCAAAGATGAGATAGAGAGATTATCTCACTTGGTACTTTCCAAGCCCTCAAGTAAATTCTCGGCAATTGCATTAGACTAGGCTCGTAAGCAAGAAAAGAAGACAGTGAAAGGCTCAGGGTGTGCCTGGGTGCTTATCGAGAACCCTGTTGCCTTTTGACGATGGATGCTGTTAGGGTCAGAGATGACAAGTCATCTTGGTCAGTTTAAAGGAGACTACCTTGGAAATGATGACTTGGGGATCCTGAAACAGAAAACCTCCCGGACACAGGATTTCAACCTCTCTAATACCATGAATCAAATGGATAATTTTTTCTTAAATGCCTTCCAAGATCTCATAACACTCGGCAGTCGAAACTATGGTAGCAGCTTTACAGACACTGGAGGATACAGGCAAAAAACAGTGCAAAAAATTTAGCAAGAATGTACTTAATGTATGTAGCCACTCTATTTATGACCCACTCCAGGTAACCTAAGAGCAGGGGGACATCACAGCAAGGAAGGAAGATCAAATAGCTTCAGAATAATTTAGCACTTATTGGCCAGTTGTACATAACTATGCTGAACAAAGATAGTGATTTGGCTGACTTCTATGCACATGAAGTACAGTCCTTCTCCCTCTTCTCTTCCAGACTTTGGCAAACTCCACCTAACCAACACAAAGCCTGACCTGGCAAAATGTATTGAGCAGACTGACCAATCATAACCACACACAACTTATCATTGCAAAATCCTAGATGGCACCATTATTGAACATGGCCTTCAGGTTTCTCTTGCGAGTAATGTAACCAAGGTATTCCTCCCTCACATAGAAAAACAGCCCCAAGAGGCAAAGAGGTTGGATGCTGTTTGAAACTCTACATTCCAGACAGTTTGAAGGAGTTAACCAGGGACAAGAGAGGCAAGGGTGTGCAGACAAAAATATTAGCTAAGACCAAGTTGCCAGGAAAGTGGATGGATTTCATAAGTGATCCAGTTAACAAAGAAGAGCTGTTTACCCTTTTGACTTCCAAATTATTTCCATTGGCAACAAAATAAAACTGTATGCATCGCCACATCAGGGAAGGCTGTAGTGACTGTTGGTACTAGCATCTCCATGCAAACTGCAATCATGAGGCGGCAGATACTAATGTTGTGGTTCATGTGCTCTTCAACAAAGAAGAAAGACAATTCATATATGCACTTCTGACACAGATGTAGTTGTTATTCTTTTCGGTAAATTCCACGATCTTAGTACTACACAACCATTGGCTGATATCTGTGTTGTTTTTGGAATGGGCAAGAACTACCACTTTTACTACAATGCCATCTACTCAGACCATGTAATCACACAATCACGAGCATTACCGGTTTTCCGCGCATTTTCAGGTAGCAACACAACTTCTGCTTTCAGTGGAAAGGGCAAGAAGTCTTTTTGAAAAACTTGAAAGGCTTATGAAGAAGTGTATCATGTCCTTAATCCCTTTCAAATCCTGACTCTCGATGATGACCATTTCTCAATGCTGAAGAGACTGACTGTTATCCTCTATGACAAAACTAGTCATCTGACTTCAGTTAATGAGGCAAGAAGGGAACTTTTCGGCCACAGGAATAGCACTATTGAAAAATTACCACCGACCAAAGAATCACTTTTGCAGCATGTCCGATGAATAGTTTAGCAGGCAGGAATCTCGAACAACAGTACTCAAGATCAGCTATCAGTTCCATTGACGCTGAACTTTGTTTGGACAAAAGTATCAAGGTCATGAGTAACAGCTTGGACAATACCAGAGATTTTTAAGGCATGTAGAGAGCTAATTAAGTGTTCTTGGAAAGGAGACTGTTTCTACTGCAAATGAAGCTAAGCGGACCTGGTTTGCTCCCCTTTTTGCAAGTTCAAATGTTCTACACAATAATTCTTCTGATGCCTTATAACCTCTCCAAAAATTTTTGCCCGGTATGTATAGTTATGTTCAAGCACAATTTATCTAATTTTGATTCAATCGGTTTGATTTGGAGATTAATACTATAATCAAGTTAACAGAGAAGGCAGCACCTCCTTAACCCTACTTCGCCCTACTATATTGTGTAAAATCTATGCATTGCTACTATCTTAATGTCCAAAATGAGCCAAGCTACAAATTCAGGAAGAGACATTGTCATTGTGTTACTGATATGACTTTAAAAGTATTTTTTTTTATTAATCTCAGCCATCTTGAAATTTGACCTTTTCTGTCTTTCTCTTAAAAGATTCTTGAGAGTTCTTACTCTAAAATCATTTAATAGTCCTCAAGGAAGTCACATTCCAAATATGATGCTTTTATCCGCTGTTTAACGGTAATTTCACTAAGCAACCTGACTAAGAAAGGAGAGCTAGGAGAGAATGAATGACAGAAGGTATCTTCATAATGATGGATGAAAAAAAGGCAACATAAAGGTAAAAATTAAGAAAGATACAGAGCTCTGGATAGAACTATTAACTGCATAAAGGCAAAGGAGAGATGGATGGATAGTTGAAAGGAGGGAGAAGATTTGAATGGGAGAGATAAACATAGAGATTATGACAAAGTGAAAGAAATTACTTTCAGAAAGAAAAGAAACACCAGCACTGGTATGGAATGGGTGGATGGAACTATAGTAATGGGATCAAAAGAAGTAATGGAGAACTTAACGAAATATATTGGAGAATTGTTTGATAATGACAGAGTAGAATAACTAGACTTGAATGAAAATGGAGAGGGGCCAAGTATAATCAGATCAAAGATAGAGGCAGCTTTAAAATAAATGAAAAGCGGTAAAGCAACAGGTGATGATGAAATAGCACCAGAAATGTTGGTAGCTTTAGGAGAGTACGACATTGATATATTAATGGAAATAATGGGGGGAATATATGAAGATGGAGAACCAGCACAGCACATGTATAAATCAACTTTTATAAAAATACCAAATATACCAGGAACACTTGAGTCCAATAAGCACCGGACCATCAGTATCATGAATCAGATCACCAAAATTATATTACTTATTGTCTTAAATAGAATAAGAAATGAGATACACCCAGAGATTGGCATTGAACAATGCAATTTTATGAGAGATAAAGGGATAAAAAATAAAAAATTTTATTTTGAGAATGTTAATGGAGAGAGAAACAGAAGTGAACAAGGATTGATATGTTTGTTTTGTTGAATATAAATGGCTTTTGACCTTATAAGGATACTAGAACAGATAAATCATAGACTCAGCACATCAGGAGTGGTGTAAGACAAGGGTGTGTATTATCACCTGATCTCTTATAATTTATATAGCAATATCACAATGATATCTCAGAGATAAGGAAGCAATTTAGGTTGATGGAGGCAATATTAATGATATTAGATATGCTGACGATACAGCACATGTTGCAGACTCCCAGAATATACCTCAAGCTTTAATCAGTTCTTTAGACCAATCAAGCAAAGAAAGAGGTTTGTTAACAAATATTAAGAAAACAGAAGTTATAGTATCACCAAAGATGAAATCTCCCCAAGAACAGATATAAGAATCAATGTTGAAACAATCTAACAAACCGGTAGTTTTAATTATTACGATGCACTGTCTTTAGCGATGGAAAATGCAAAAAAAAAAAAAAAAAAAAAAAAAAAAAAAGATCAAGAAGAGAATATTCATGCCAAAAGATAAATCTAAGGAGGTTTGTGAAATGTTTTGTTTGGTCTGTACTGTTGTATAGCCGTGAAACCTGGACCTTGAGGAAAGCAGTCAAGGAGAAGTTACAGGCTGCAGAAATGTGGTTTTGAAGTATGCTGAAAATATCATGGACTAATAGGAAAACTAATGAGGAAGTATTGGAGAGGGAGGGAGTTGGAAGAGAACTTTTACCTTCAGTGAGAAGTAGGCAAATGCGGTTTGTGGGTCACATAGTGAGAAGACAAGAATTAGAACATCTCTCTCACTGATAAATTTGATCGAAGTAGGGCAAAAGGAAAAACTAGACATAATTATGGATGGATTGGTGAGAAAGACAGAAGGAACAATATCTGCAGCTTGGTTGCTGCAGAGAGCTGGAAATAAAGAGGAATGGCAAGCCAGGATTGCCGACGTCCTTTGGGTATATGGTACCTGGATAATAATTATGAAACGTGAGATGTGGTATGGAGTTTACCTTTTAACGTTTCCTGCATTTTACTCTACATTACTTTGCTTTGGATGTCAAATGCAAGTTATCATAGCATTTTGTTATCAAGAAATTCTTCAACTATTTGAAAGCCTATATATCATCAGTCTTTTTTTATGTAGATTGGGAGCTTATTGGATTTATTGGATTGAATTCAAGGGATTTCGTTACACATCCTGCCGCCGGGTTTAGCACCCAAGTACAGTCTCAGACAGTTTCAACAGGGCCACTTTTCTTAGTAAGAAGGGTTTGTGGCAGGAACTGTGTTGGTAGCCTTGACGAGAAAGGTAAATGGAAGTGGGGTAGTCTTCATATACTGCAGGGATAGAGTTGTGACCGCGAATGTACCGAGCAAATTATGTATTGTTTTGTAAAAAATTTAATGGCATACCATAATCCACACTGGCAGTTTATTATTTGTCATATTCAGTAAAAATATTCAAAATTATTGTAAATCATCTCTAAAAGGAAATCAGGAACTGAAACTCTCTCTCTCTCTCTCTCTCTCTCTCTCTCTCTCTCTCTCTCTCTCTCTCTCTCTCTCTCTCTCTCTCTCTCTCTCTCTTGATATTCTATACAATCCAATACATGCCCTCGTTCATCCTATAAATGCTGTGTACATGAAACAACTATAACTCGTTCTGATAAAACAGTATATCAGTATTATCTTCGTTGCTATTATCCTACATTACCAGTACTAGTATTATAATCATTATTATTATAATTGAGAATTTGATAACCAGAATCAATCAGTGAATAGAAAACAAAATACCAAATTAAAGTCTATATCCAGAAAAAAAAATATCTAGGCAAAATGTAAGAAATGCAAAAAATGTCATGAAAGACTGTATGAAACATTGGTGTACTATGTGTCTGGTCAATCATATACTGTATAACGCCTCAAACCAAATCCCTTAAAAGTCCAGTTCTGTAAAGTCATGGATTGGCAGCAGAGAAGAATAGTAACAAGATGACACATTGTGGCGTGAACAAGTGGACAAGCAGATGGGCAGGAACTGTATTCCCTCCAACGAGGTCGGAACACTAGTTTTTGTCTTGTGTTTGTTTCATTATGTGTATTGCTATTGGTATAGTATAGGTTTGATATATTTTTCAATGAAATGCCCAGAGAAGAATCGTAAGATAATGGTACTCACCCTGATGAAGCTGAGTTTCAAGAAGCTGTACCGCATGCGTATCACACACGCTCATACACTGTAATGATATTTCTGTTTTATTTTGCATTGTCATTACCGCTCTCCCCTCGCACTGATAACTTCTTAATGTCTGTATATGCTTGTCTCATTGTGTTTGAATTTTTTTGCAGTTATTGATGGGAATAGGTTGTATATATACTGTTGCTCTGTCCAAATAAAGTTAGTTACATTCACTCCACTTATCAGTTAATACCTACATGGTGCCTCTGCAAATTGGTGACCACAGGAGTGTTCAGCTCCTTCCACTTTCCCCCGCGCTACTGTGTCTTATCGTTTGATTATGCCGCCCTTACACAGTGACTATAATATCAATGCCACACCCCAGAATCTACTGTCCTTTGCCAGCGTGCTGAAGTCCAGTTTTGCAGTCAAGTACCAAAGCAGCGATTCCGCGGACACTTTCCCGGAAATCTCCGATTGGTTGTGCGAGCAACGCCCTCAAATCATACCTCCTGGAGCAGTAGTCAACATCACCAGCCACCCACAGGGCAAACCCTTTTCAGCTCTCTCAACAACCGTTGGGAAACAAAAAGGCTTTGCTCGCCCTCAGGGAAATGTCCAGTATCACTCATCTGCATCCTGCTGCAGATGGTTCTCCTCGTGAAGTGAATCTTCTGCGTGCTTTTTGGTACGGCGCATACCTGAACCTGTACGCGCTCCCACCCTTGATGTCGATATTTTGCCCATGTTAGACCTGATGACTAAAGTCGACTCCCTTATGGACAACCACTTCACCACCTTCAAGTCCTCCATCAATGCCTCCACTCGTGACGAAGTAGACAACCATTCAATTTCGACTGAAACTAACGTGAATGCGGTAGGACATAGACGCCAGGCCCATGACGTTCCTTATAGCGAAAAAACTGTCCACTACACCTGTATTTTGGCCACTGACAACCCTTAGCGCATTTCTTCGCAGCAGCCCAAAATTTGGAGTGGTAGTAAGATAACTGCTGCCAATAGTCGTCAGTAAGAGGCTTTAAAGGTCGTTGGTTGGGGATCCAACAATCTTTACTGCCTCTTACTGACAACTATTGGCGGCAGTTATGCTACTACCACTCCAAATTTGGGGCTGTTGAGAAGAAGTGTGCGAAGGGTTGTCAGTGGCGAAAATACGTGTAAGTAGGCCATCGCTTTCGGCAGTGGTTTCCCTTATCAATAATCTTTTCTTTTTACATGATGCAGGTATGGATATGCGATTTTTGGAAGTCACGGGTGCTTACCATTCTCTTCTCCCAGGGCTACTTTCTAGAACATAACGTAGTCTGTCTAAGTCTGCCGATATCGACCTGGTAGCTGCCAACGGATATGCAATACCGACATATAGTAATAAAACCCTTGTTTGGAAGCGCAATTATATTTGAAAGTTTCGCATTGCTGACATTACATTGCCAATCCTCGGTGCGAATTTTCTCTCATACTTCAACCTCCTGGTCGATATATCTCACAGACGGCTAGTGAACACATATTCGTACTCTCAACTTCTCTCCAATCCGGCCTCTCTGACCTCGCTCTCCACATCAGCGCACCCACAGATGCCTACGCCCACCTCCTCACATCATACTCAGAAGTTTTCCATCCAGAACTTCATAAAACGCCCACAGTTCCCACCAAACACGGTATTTATCACCATATCAAAATGACGAGGCCCCCCAGTGTTCGCCAGATTCAGACGTCTGGTATCGGATCGTTTGGCAGCCGCTAAACTAACGTTCGCCAAAATGGAAGAAATGGTCCTTTGCCAAAATTCCTCAAGCCCATGGTCGTCACCCTCACACATTGTTCCCAAGAAAGATGGGTATTGTGTAAGTGTAGGGATTACAGGCACCTGAACATGCAGATAGAACCGAATCATTACCTCTTCCCAGACATCGCCGACGTGACCTCCTATTTGTACAAAGAGAAGGTTTTCTCCAGACTCGACCTTCTGAAGAGGTATCATCAGGTGACCATGAACTCAGAAGATATACCCAAGACTACCGGCACCACCCACTTCGGTACATACAGCTTCAATTACTCCTGTTATGGGCTACGTAAGCTGGGGCCACTTTTAAACCTTTCATGGACGGCCTCTTAGGGGACTTCCCCTTCTATATATGTTTCATGGATGACATACTTGTGTTCTCTTCCTCCAAAGAGAGATTGATTGATTGATTGATTTAAAGTTTTCAGGCATCCTGACATCTAAGGTCATTGACGCCGGTAACATTTAATTTATGTATACAAAAATAAGAAATAAAATAAAATAAAAAATAAAAGAGTATTCAATTAAAATCATAAAAGTTGAATGTCATAAAAGTTAAATAGTTTTCAGAAGACCTGCTTCTGAAATAAATCTAAAAATGCCACTTGCATAGTAGGACACATCATTTCTAAGAATCCCCTCCATCATTTATGCATTGTGCTCGACCGCCTACAGCAGAATGGCCTTGTAGTCCGCTGCAACAAGTGTACTTTTGGCGACAACAATGATCGTTCTTAGGGCACCGCATCACTCCTGAAGGAGTCCAACCCCTCCATGAGAACGTATCAGCCGTTCAGAACTTCCCCATACCCCCGACTGTCAAAACACTGCAAGAATTCTTGGGCATAATAAATTATTATCACCGTTTCCTACCAGCCATCGCTGCCACTCTGGCCTTCCTCTATTTCCTCCTCAATGACAACACAAAAGACCTGAAGTGGGGTCCCTTTCAAGAAGCAGCTTTCTGTAACGCAAAAAATGCCATATCAGCCGCTGCAGCTCTCTTTGCCCGAGACAAAGGCATCTCTCCTTCTCTCCACCAATGCCAGCGACATTGTTATTGGGACAGCCATCGAGCAGGTAGTCAACGGCTCGCCCTGCCCATTGGCCTTCTTTAGTAGAGACCTGTTCAAGGCAGAATCTGGCTACTCTACCTTCGACTGCAAATTGCTTGAGGTGCAATTGGCTGTCTGTCACTTTTGCCACTTCTTGGAAGGTATGCTCAATCACACTAATCACATGCCTCTGGTGCATGCCTTCACTGAAGCCTGGTCCGCCCGTCAACGCCTACATCTCTCTGACATGGCTGAATACAATTGTACCTTTCTACATGTCCCTGGGAGAATAAGTTCCATTGCTGATGCCCTGCCACGAAACACATTGCCTGCCATTCAACTGGGATTGGATTACAACGTCTTGGCAGAAGCCCAAGGAGAGTATCCAGAGTACCAAGCATGTAGGACATCACGCACATCCCTCCGTTAGGAAGCCATCCCCCTCGACGACTCCAAGGCCACCCTCCTCTGTGATGTCAGTACTGGTAGACCTAGACAGTGGATACCTTCTCCCGTGTGCTGATAGGAATTTGATTTCATTCATGGCCTTTCACATCCCTCGTGCCGTTCTATTGCACAGCTACTGAAAGCAAAGTTCATTTGGAATGGCATTACTAAGGATGCTAAGGATCCATGCCTGTACTTCATGCCAAGCCTCAAAAGCACCTTTCCTTTACCTCGGCATCATTTTACCTACATCCACGTTGTAGGTTCCCTACCCACATCACGGTCATAGACCGTTCCGCTCACTGTCCTGAAACCATTCCCATTCTCACAAAAACTGCAACGTCCGCCTCGTGTACATCTGCCTTACTCTCAGGATGGATAGCGAGATTTGGTATCCGGAGCATAACACTTCCAATAAGGATACCACTTTCACCTCTCAATTGTGAACATCATTAGTGAATCTCCTGGGTATCACCCTTCATCAGACAATGGCATACAACCCTGCTGTCAACAGTATGGTTGAATGTTTTCACTGTACCCTTAAAGCAGCTTTGATGTCCCGCTGCAAGGACTCTAAGTAGTTTACCCACCTTTCCTGGATCCTCCTAGGACTAAGAACCACTCCTAAAGATACCCTGGATGTTTAGGCAGCTGAAATGTTGTATGGCAACAAGTAGGTCGTCCTAGCCGAAAGTTTTCCGTCTGCAATCTCCTCTGACAATCCTAGAGTGCCTATTTTACGTTGTGGGAACATTTACTCCATACTGCCAGACTTATAAGCCCCAGTTAGGCAACATATAATGACAGATCTGCACTGAGTAATGCACGTTTTCTTGTGCAATGACACTAGCAAACACCCGTTAACATCGCCTGACACGGGCCTTTTCCTTGTAATCCGTCGTACGCCTAAAGAATTTCTCCTCAACATGAGTGGCAAAGAAGACTGGGTCTACAATGATCGCCTAAAACCTGCATATTTCCTACCAGATGACCCGCCTACAGCGCACCTCTCAAGAGCCAGGCGCCCGATTTCCCATGTATGTCTTTTTTAGGGGGAAAGCCATGTACCCCACGCGTATCACACACTCTCGCACACTGTAACAGTATTTCTGTTTTATTGTATATTGTTGTTATCGCTCTCCCCTTGCACTGATAACTTGTTAATTTTTGTGCTTGTGCCATTGTTGACTGAAACGTGTTGTATATATACTGATGTTCCGTCCAAATAAAGTTAGTTGCATTCACTCCACTTATCAGTTAATATCTAGCCCTGATGAATTATCAACTCTAGATCCTAACGTACCTTTTGTTTTGATACAGAAATTTTTCTTCAACTTTAACTATACAGTAAAACAAAATTAATTTTCAGTAATGCATCATGTTTATGTAGAGGAATTGTGTAACGATATATGAAACATCTCTAAAATGTTGTATAGATATGATTTCGTGTATTGATATATATGTATATATATATATATATATATATATATATATATATATATATATATATATATATATATATATATGTGTGTGTGTGTGTGTGTGTGTGTGTGTGTGTATATATACATATAAATATAAATATCTATATATATATATATACTGTATATATATGAGAGAGAGAGAGAGAGAGAGAGAGAGAGAGAGAGAGAGAGAGAGAGAGAGAGAGAGAGAGAGAGAGAGAGAGAGAGAGAAATTAATGCCTGAAATTCTGTCAATCATATTATCTTAAAGATACTCTTAACATCATTTTTCCCATAAATGAAAAACTGAACTAATATGAGAACTCTAGTTCACTAAAAAGCACATTCAACTCCATAACTGAACCACCTACTTATGTTGCCAATTCATAGACTAATTCCAACACTGATATGTGAATGACGGCAACAACAATGATAGTAATGTTAAGGGTATATATAAATATATTGTATATACATATATATATATATATATATATATATATATATATATATATATATATATATATATATAAATATATATATAATTATATATATATATGTATATATATATATATATATATATATATATATATATATAAATGTATGTATATATACATATATATACATACATATATATATATATGTCTGTATATATACATACATATATATATATATATATATATATATATATATATATATATATATATATATATATATATGTATGTATGTATGTATGTATGTATGTGTATATATATGTATATATCTATATGTATATATATATATATATATATATATATATATATATATATATATATATATATATGTGTGTGTGTGTGTGTATATATATATATATATATATATATATATATATATATATATGTATATATATATATATATATATATATATATATATATATGTATGTGTATATATATATATATATATATATATATATATATATATATATATATATATATATATATATATGTATATATATATATATATATATATATATATATATATATATATATATATATATATATATATATATGTATATATATATATAAAGAGAGAGAGAGAGAGAGAGAGAGAGAGAGATTAAAAAAGCTGAACACTGTTACTGATTTGTTGAAAACGAGACTGACTACATATCTGTATCAAAGCTGTTTGCGATTATTTGCAATTCATTAGACATGCTTGAATTAGGGTATGGTATAATTTAATTACCTGCTTAGACTAGAAATGGCATTGGTCCCTCTATATTTTTAAGTTGGTAGGCAATAACTAAATGGCTACAAACCTTCAACCCCAGTCTCAAAGCTACTTTCCATTTTGCCTTTCTTGTCATGGCTACCATTACAAATCCTGCTTCAAACTCTTCTTGGTCAGAAAGGTGGCCCCGTTGAAATTATTCGAGACTGTATATCTAGGGTAAGGAAAAACAAGCTCAATCACCCATCTTCGAGATGCCTCTTGGCTCAAGTAACATGAAACTGTACATAACTAACCTAGTGTCAGCGCGATTTGTTGGCTGCACGACGTGTAACAAATCTCTTCACTATTGTCACGTCCAGTGCTGGTAACTCGATGCGATATTGCACATATTCAAGCTTTAAAACATAACCAGTGTAGTTCAATCAATACAATGGAAATCTTTTCTCAGGGTGCAACACTCCTTATCTGTCTAGTTCCTCTGTTTATCATACTTTGTAACTTCCTAAGATGTATATTGGGTAAGTTTTATTAGACAGACCTACAGTTATACATTTTTGGTAATAACGCACTTACATAAAATATTTGCTGTGAGTTTGAACTTTTGAAGTTTTACTGATTCAAATACCGATTAGGAAGATCATTCCACAACTTAATTACAGCTGAAATAAAACTTCTAGAGTACTATGTAGTTTTGAGCTCCATAATGGCGAAGGCCTGGCTATTATGATTAACTCTATACCTAGCATTACGAACAGGATGGAACTGTCTGGGAAGATCTGATTGTAAAGGATGGTCAGATTTATAAAAAATCTTATGCAACATGCATAATGAACTAATTGAACGACGGTGCCAGAGATTAATATCTTGGTCAGGAATAAGAAATTTAGTAGACGGTAAGTTCCTGTCCAACATATTAAGATGAGAATCAGCACCTGAAGACCAGACAGGAGAACAATACTCGAAACAAGGTAGAATGAAAGAATTAAAACACCTCTTTAGAATAGATTGATCACCAAAAATCTTTAAAGACTTTCTCAATAAGCCAATTTTTTGTGCAATTGAAGAAGACACAGACCTAATGTGTTTCTCAAAAGTAAATTTGAGATCGAGAATCACACCTAAGATTTTAAAAGAGTCATACAAAGTTAAAGAAACATTATCAATTCTGAGATCCGGATGTTAGGGAGTCACTGTCCTTAACCTACCTACAATCATACTTTGAGTTTTGTCAGGATTTAACTTCATGCCCCTTAATTTGCACCATGCACTAATTTTAGCTAGATCTCTATTAAGGGATTCAGCAACCAGAGATCTATATTCAGATGGAATTGCTGCAAATAGAGGAGCATCATCTGCATATGAAACACGCTTGTTTTTTAGACCAAACAACGTCATGTGTATATAGTATGAAAAGTAATAAGCCAAGAACACTACCCTGAGGAACACCAGATGTTACATTCCTATACTCACTATGGTGCACATCAACAACTCTTTGCGATCTATTATTTAAAAATTCAATAATGATGCTAAGAAACGACCCACCCACTACCAACTGTCAAAGGCAGCACTAAAATCGAGGCCAATCATACGAACTTCCTGACCACAATCAAGGGATTTCTGTACAGCATTGGAGAGTGTAAGGAGGGCATCACCTGCTCCAAGGCCTTTACAAAAACCAAATTGCAAACTAGGTAACAGATGAATTTGCGTTTATTGAACATGTATTCCTGTTTTTGCTCATGTTTTCTGCATGTGCATACTCCATTTATTACTCTTCATGTAATTATAGTCTAGCTTCTGCATTATAATATTTTTCTATACCATATGCTATTGAAAATAAAATTAGGCCTACTACAATATTATGAAGACAGGGCTGTATCTTTATTGTTTCTTTGTCAATCGTCTCAAATATCTTAATAACATATTAGGGGTCAAGTATATCACTTTCTATCGTAGTATTGATTCCCGATAATAATTCTTGGCTTTGCAGGAGACTTTGAAAAGCATCAGTTTGAAAATAAACGGGGTAATGAAAAACGAAAACTAAGGTGGAACGCAATTCCAACCCAGTTTTTTTTTTTCTCTCACCATACCCTATCTAAATGTAGGAAGCCTCCAGTTCAGTGAGGCGTCCCTGATAGATCTAGCGAGGATTATGTCAGGTTGGATCATGCATATTGCAAAATTCAACATAGCAATAACATCTCGAGTAATAGATAGTTTTGCAGTTGCTGTACAGAGTAGTAGAATTATGTAGTAGTACTGGTACTGTGGTATTCACTATGAATATATGTTTTGTGATAAGATATACTAGTTTATATATATATATATATATATATATATATATATATATATATATATATATATATATATATATATATATATATATATATATGTATATATATATATATATATATATATATATATATATATATATATATATATATATATATATATATATATATATATATATATATATATATATATATAAATATATATATATATATATATATATATATATATATATATATATATATATATATATATATATACACACATACATATATATACATATAGTGGAAAAATATATATGTACTATATATGTGCTATATATATGAACGATAATCTTTATATCTTTACAGGTATATTTACATGAGAAAAAATTTTAATATCTTCAGTGTAGAGCAACATTTCTTAAAGAAAATAGCAGTATATGATACATATCGCATTATGATAGTTAAAATATCATTTAGGAGTGAATAATGATAACTAATGAATAAAATTATTAGTAAAGATGTGATATAGCATTGAAGATAATTATTATTGAAACAAGCGTGATGTAGTATCGAAAGTAAGATATGAATCAATTGCATTGATGTAAGTTATTGAAGATGTGATATATGATTAAAATGAGATAAAATTATGAAGATATGATATAGTATCTAATATATTTAGCGAAAGTAAGATATAGTTGTAGAACTTGTGGATAGTATTGAAATATCATGTGCTGATATAATGTGATATGGTAGTGAAGGTAAGACTGTTATATGTAACGTTAAATTTATGTACATTGTTTTACAAAACTTGTGAAAATGGCTTATTTTTTTATGTCAGTTGATATAAAAAATAAAACAATTCATTTTATTGCATATATGTTAATGTAGAAATAAAATAATTTATTTTTGTATATGTTAATGTATATGTGAAATGAAAATATCGCTGTGTTTAACTTCTACGAGAGTTCTCGATTCTGTTTCGGCGCCAGACCTATACAGTGCAAGATGGTTCGAAAACTGGTGCGTCGCGTGGCGCCACCCTGCGTACGCTAGTCCCGGACACTTCTAGTGCAACACGAATACAGTGATACCTCTACATACGATCTTAATTCGTTCCAGAAACTGCTTCGTATGTTAAAACGATCGTATGTTGGAGCAAACATTCCCATAAGAATACACGGTAATTTATTTAATTCGTTCCTCAGCCTAAAAACCCATAATAACTCCTTAGTAATTGGCTACACATAATTACACATAACATTAATACAATATAATAACACATAAATATCTAAAAAAAGAATAATAATAAAGAAATGATAAATAAAAAAGGGGTTTTTATGTAACACTTTACCTTAGCGACAGGCCAGCGCAGGTGTAGGGATTGCTACGTAGGAGGAGATGGAAGATCAGCGAGGAGGTGGGGACGGTGACTTTGTACGATAATGTGTACGACAACTTACACTAACTTACACTACGTGAACTTTAACTTAACTTAATTTATTTTTTCATTTCATTTTTATAATTTTATATTTCTTTTACATTTTTTTTCTTTTCTTATTTTTAATTTTCATCACTTTCACTCGATTCGGTATTTCTTTTCTTTGCTTTACTTTCTTTCTTTTCATCATGACCACTAGACCATTTTAGTAGAGATTTTTTAAAGAAACTATCGAGTGAAAGTTGCTTTTGAGGTTTTTTCTAAAATGAGTTAAACATACATCATCGAACTGCGCAACTACACGGCAAACCTGAAGTTTCTGTGTGTGATGCTTGTCGATGAAATCAACCACGTGTTGATGATATGCCAACATCTGTCTTATTTCCGCCGTACCTAAGATTTGGCCTACCTCCTCGGTCTCCTCCGGCTCACTCAACTGCGCTTGGATCTCATCATGCTGCATGGCTTGCAGCTCCTTGAGTTCCTCGGTGGTGAGCTCTTCATGATGCTCATCGACGAGTTCGGTGATGTTATGTTCATCCACCTCCAGACCCATGGACTTGCCAAGGGATACAATCTCTTCGACGTCTTCCTCGGCGGCGACCACAAATTCATTCTCTGGGCCAAAACCTTCGAAATCTCTGGGAGCAATAGCATTAGGCCAAAGCTTCTTCCAAGCTGAATTCAGTGTCCGACGAGTTACTCCCTCCCAAGCCTGATCTATGATATTTAAGCAGTGCACAATATTAAAGTGGCTCCTCCAAAATTCACGCAAAGTTAAGTTAGAGCTTTGCGTGACATTAAAGCACTGCTTAAATAAGTGCTTGGTGTACAGCTTCTTAAAATTAGAGATGACTTGCTGGTCCATGGGCTGGAGGATAGGGGTGGTATTCGGTGGAAGATACAACACTTTGATGAATTTGTATTCGTCGATGATATCATCTTCGAGTCTGGGGGGGGGGGGGTGACCGGGTGCATTGTCCAAACAAAGCAAGCACTTCAAAGGCAAATTCCTCTCCTAAAGATACTTCTTGAAAGCAGGGCCGAAAACTACGTTTACCCATTCCACAAAGATATGCCTAGTCACCCAAGCCTTAGAATTAGAACGCCATAGAACATGTAGCAGGTCTTTATTATTTCTATGTGCTTTAAATGCCCTAGGGTTTTTGGAATGGTAAACTAATAAAGGCTTAATTTTGCAGTCCCCGGTGGCGTTGGCACAAAGCGCAAGAGTCAACCGATCCTTCATTGGCTTATGTCCAGGCATTTTCTTCTCTTCGGCGGTAATGTGCGTTCGACTAGGCATCTTTTTCCAAAACAGACCGGTTTCATCACAGTTGAACACCTGTTGCTCTATGTAGCCTTCCTCCGCCAAGATGCTTTCGAACTTTTTAACAAAGTCTTTAGCAGCCTTAGTGTCCGAATTCGAAGCTTCTCCATGCCGAACAACTGAATGAATCCCGGTCCGTTTCCTAAATTTCTCGAACCAACCTCGGGAGGCCTTGAATTCCTCCATCGTAGGATCGGCTGAACTCTCCCCCACGTCACCCCCAGAGCCCGCTGCCCTCAAGTCACTGTAGATAGCGCTGGCCTTCTCACAAATGATCGTTTCAGTGATCGTATCGCCAACAATCTCCCTGTCCTTGATCCATATTAACAAAAGGAGTTCCATCTCTTCAAGGGTAGGGCTATGACGTTTGGAAATAATCGTGATCCCCTTCGAAGGTTTCACTGCTTTAATGGCTGCCTTCTGTTTTATGATCGTCGAGATCGTAGACATATTCCGGCCATATTGTTTATCCAGGTCGCTAACACGTACACCTCGCTCATGCTTTTCTATTATTTCTTGCTTTAGTTCTAATGAAAGCATTGACTTCTTCCTTTTTCACCACTACTGCTACTTCCTGAACCGAAACTAAGCTTTTTAGAACCCATGATTACGAAACACAGAAAACAACACGTGAAAAAGGAAGATAAAAAACACTGTTAATATCTGAGCAAATAGAGAACAACCACACGATGCGCACGAGATGAGAGGACTGATCAAGGTGACGCTCGATTGGCGTCACTCCGATGTGCTGCCGTCTAGCAGCGTCAACAACAAACCACGGTTGATACTTTCGAGAATATTCCACGCGTACGCGTATTGTTTACTTCGTATGTTGGAGCAACACTTCGGGTGTCGAGACAGAATTTGGTCAAATTTTACTTTGGATGTTGGAAAATTTGTATGTTAGGACATTCGTATGTAGAGGTTCCACTGTATTCAAGACACCTGACTGACCACTGCTCGTGTTTGGAGACATTCTTCGGCTATACCCTCTGTGACTGAATATTAGTGACCACACACAACGAAAAGTATTTTAAAGAAGACATAGAAGATTAAAACAACATTCATCACTGATTCTTCGTGTCAATATATCATATCTGAAATTTCTCAACCCCATCTGTACCTCGCTATATAGAAGTTTGGAAATTCTACTTATCCTACTTCGTGACAACATTGTATATATTACCAATTAGTTTTGCTGTGCCGTGAGTATTTAGTGAATCTCGGGTAATGCTGTAAATATTTATGTTAAATCTTAAATATAGTTTTATTTTCTGTTTACTGGCTATCATTTTCCTATTGCTGTTAATGTTTAGCGATTGCTTCATAAACTTTTTGAATAAATTTTGCATAACCTATGTCGGATACAATAGTTGAACGTAACAAAGCTATATTAGTGAACATGTGATATAGGATTACTGTATGATATAGTATGAAAAATGATGGCAATCAAATGAGGGACATTTGGTTTCCATTTGTTTTAAACGCTGGGAAAGTATTCGATGAGATAGTACCGCTAGAGAGTTATGGGGTTCTTTGACTGGCCAGACAGTACTACATTGGATCCCTCTCTCTGGTTACGGCTCATAGTCTGTTATATTCTTTACACATTCTACTCTTTTCTCATACACTTGACAACACTGAAATTACTAAAAAATTCTTCTTCTCTCCAGGGGTTAACTACTGCATTGTAGTTGCTCAGTGGATACTTTCCTCTTGGTAAGGGTAGAAGAGACTCTTTAGGTATGGTAAGCAGCTCTTCAAGGAAAAGGACACTCCAAAATCAAACCCTTGTTCTTTAGTCATGGTTGATACCATAGCCTTTGTACCATCGTCTTCCATTTTCTTGGGTTAGAGCTCTCACGTTTGAGGGTACACTCAGGCACACTATTCTATCTTGTTTCTCTTCCTCTTGTTATTTTGAAGTTTTTATTCTCTTGTTATTATCAAGTTTTTATGGTTTATATATGAAAGTTCCATTTTAATATTGTTATTTTTCTTAAACCTTTCTTGTAGTTTTTTCTTATTTCCTTTCCTCAATGGGCTATTTTTCTTGTTGGAGACCTTGGGCTTATAGCATCCTACTTTTCCAACTTTTCACTGAGAACAGTTTGCAATGAACCGTGAACTATGAACTGTGAACTATGCATCTGCTCTTTGGATAACCCTACACAATGTCCCAGATCTTTATTGCGCCTATATGTAAACTGATTATGTAAATTTAAAAAAAAAAAGGAATCTACTGTACATGTGCACATATTATCCCAATAATGAAGAATGCCTTTTTCAACACTAATTATCCAAAGGCCCTAATGAGGCTATATAAGAAAACATGTTAGAAAGAAGTTCTTCACCCTCATTATTATTATTATTATTATTATTATTATTATTATTATTATTATTATTATTATTATTATTATTATTATTATTGTTGTTGTTGTTGTTGCTGTTGTTGTTGTTGTTGTTGTTGTTAATAATAATAATAATAATGGCCAAGACATATATATATGTATAAATATGCACTATATATATATATATATATATATATATATATATATATATATATATATATATATATATATATATATATATATATATATATATATATATATATTACTACTTAAGCTATAACCCTTATTGGAAAAGCAGGATATTTAAGGCCAAGGGGCTCCAACTGGAAAAAAAATAGCCCAGTAAGAAAAGGAAATGAATATATTACAAGAGAAGTAATAAACAATTTAAACAAAACATTTAAAGAACAGTGACAACATTAAAATATTGTAGGTCTTTCATATATAAACTTAATAACTTGAAAATAACAAGAGGAAGAGAAATAAGAGATAATAATGTGCAGGAGTGTACCCTCAAGCAAGAAAATCTAAACCAAGACTGGAAAACCACGGTACAGAGGCTATGAATCTACCTAAAACTACTGTAGAGAACAATGGTTTGACTTGGGAGTGTCTTTCTCCTAGAACAACTGGTTACCATAGCTAAATAGCCTCTTCTACTCTAAAAAAGAGAAAAGTAGCCACTGGACAACTACATTGCCTTAGTTAACCCATTGAGCTAAAAAGAAGTCATGTGTATGGGAACAGAGAAGAATGTGGAAAGAATATGCCAGACTATTCAGTGCATGTGTAGGCAAAGGTAAATGAGCCGTAACCAGACATAGGGATCCAATATTTCTCTAGTGGTAGTATCTCAACAGGTGACTGGTTCCCTGGCCAACCTACTATATATATATATATATATATATATATATATATATATATATATATATATATATATATATATATATATATATATGTATATGTATATATATGTGTATATATATATATATATATATATATATATATATATATATATATATATATATATATATATATATATATATATATATATCACTGTTTCGGTTAACAAAGGAAAGATATGAGCATTTGCCATATGGCAATAAAAACCACCTAGATTATGCAGACATAAGTATCTATTTATATATCTCGTAGTTAGTTAACTATGATATTTCGCAGCAAACAGGAAATGGTATTACAAAATACCTGTCGAGAATGCTAAAGGCTGACTAAGACTCCTTGGGCCACCCACTCCATATGATGAAAGTGAAAGCGAGTTAAAATAAATTGAATTGATATTGCCGAGTCTTGTTGAATAATAATGAAAGTGGTTTATATTGTAGGCTAAATGAAAACCCCAAGGGTAGCTTTAAATCTAAAAGTCATGCAGATGATGACTGTCTAGTGACAAGAAATGCAGTAAAGAGAATGAATAATGGAAGTATTCTTAATATTACAGCATATGATGTGTAGATAGAGAGCTCTGATAGCTGATCAGAATTAAAGATTATTTTAACTGTATGGTGGTTGCAAGACATGTTGCGCCATATACTTGAACAGATATAAAGAACAATGGATGATAAACAAGTAGCATAACCTATGACAGATGGTGTGATTTAGGAAGATTCGTGTGGTTTTATAGTGATGGGATTGTACTATCATATTGTTTTTATAAGCGTTCAATCAAAGATTTAAAAACAAAAGCAAAAAATCTCTGAGAAAAATATAACACTGGAAATGACTAAGTTGAATTGGGAAGATATAAATGCCTCATCTGAATTCACTATTTGTTGAGACAAATTAACTAACTGAGATACTGGAGGTTCCTGAAATGTGAGTCTATAGAAGACGAATGGGTAGTTAGCTCTTCTTTGTTGTCCATGGTATTTAAGGATGAAGTTACGATCGAGTTAGATAAGAAAACAGAATTAACCGTGCGCCAAGGGGCTAAAAAGATACATAAACATATATCCAGAAAGATTTCTAAGGTAAGCTTAGTGTGATTACAATGTTGAGTACATGTCCTCTGTAAAAGACAGTAAAGAAGACAGGTCTTAAAGAGTAAATTTACACCATGTTAAACAGCATAAATTACACACATAAAATAAACAGTCATGAGAGCAGAATATATTCCTAGGCGAAGACAGAATTAAAATTGGCACAAAAAAGTATAAAATTTGACTCCCTTTGGAGTTTGGGATAAGTGGTAAAAATTTATTAACTGGTCCTCGTGGTATGAAGAGTATACAAAATGCTGGAAACGCAGTGGATGTTTTTTTAGACTATGAACGGAATTGGGAATGTCTAGAGAGTTCAACAATTGAAGTATACGCTGATGGTATGGAACCAAGTTCACTTAAACGAAATAAAATATGAAGACTGAATTTATGTCAAATGAAATCCGTAGTATTTAGCTCTTACCATTTTTTTCTCATACACTTGCGTAGATTCAATATCTATATATAAAAAAAAAATCTTTTTGTGGCCTCCACTTACCCTCAAAATATTACCCTGGAACATTCAACATTTTTCATTCAAGAAATCTTTTAAAACTAATCGTTTCTGAAATTAATTTTCCAATTACAATCAATACATTTGAACCTGCAAGCATTAGCCATTCTACACTACCTGGCCTATATCATTCAATAACTTTATAACTTTACCTATGTCTCTTCAAGTTACTGCTTAACTTCCTTCTGGAATATTTTATTTATCCATGGAAATACAGCCCACCCTAATCCAACATTCTCTATCACACAAAATTCAATCACTTTCTGGACTACATATTCAAATGTAACATTCGTTTTCATCAATAAAACTTTTACAGTACTTGCTTTTATCAAATTACCTACGCTATAGAAAATATGTGATCTGCTACTTCCTGCATATTCATAGTCTTTCTGAAATAAACTATACATAATTTCTTAAAATATTCCTGTTTCCCTATGGGAGGTGACCCTCTAAGGGGGGGGGGGGGGCTTTCTGGACTAGGGTGAGGGCGTTACCCTTAAGCTTCTCTTCACGCTTGTTGTAGCACTCTTTAGTTGATTAATAACAAATTGCATCATTCAGTCTTCTTCAGATTGGTACTATCTTTTTCTTATTATTTCTGTTTATTCTTTATTTCATGATTTTTATTTCTATCTTACTGGGCTGCTTTTACCATTAGAACCCTTATGATCTTAGTTTTTTTTTTCTTTTTTTTTAAATAGGGTTGCACAACCTTAGTCCAATAGCGTTAAACGAATCGACAGAATCTCCCTAGAAAGCTCCATCTAATTACTATACTAGTATATGCGACCCGTCAAATATGACGACTAAATGACCAAATAGATATGCCCCACAAGCACCTCTTCTCACCGGGGTATGACTACATCTCCCCCCTACGTGAGGGACGAGGAGAGCTGTGCGTGACCAGAAGGAAATTATATATATATATATATATATATATATATATATATATATATATATATATATATATATATATATATATATATATATATCAACGTTCACTAAGGGAGTGGTTAAATTTTCCCCTACAGATCGTCATGGTTTAAGAGCTTTGAGCACTCCCTTGGAATCAAGCTGTAACCAAATCATAAGTGAAGCTACTCACAGCTCTGGTAACTGCTTGACCCTAGTATACACCGACTCCCTTAACATCATAACAAGGCTGGTTCTTCAGTTGGGACATCTGATCATGCCTTAATTTATTTAGTAATCAAGACTGAGCATCCATTCCCTGATGTGTTATACTCATGTAAGATATTTATATAAAATCTTAAGCAGACTGGAATGGCATTTTGAGTGATCTTTTAAATTTCAAATGATTCACAATGGTTTAAAAGTGTTCAGCCTGTTGTTCTTTTAAATGAGAATCTAGTCAACATAACTGATAGGAGCATCCCCTCTTGTGTGGTAAGATACCAAGTGAAAGACAAACCCTGGTTCAATGATGATTGTAGATGTCCCTTTTTGGAGAGGCTGGAGGCCTATTATCTTTGGAGGGATAACAGATGAGATTTGATTTGGAATAACTATACTCAGCTAAGTTTCTGTTTTCTGATACTATCATAAGTAATTTAGCTTTACGGTCCTGTGAAATTAAAACGCTCTTAATGGACCTCGATGTTTATGGAGGTGTAGACCCAAATGGTACTTTTCCTTTTTTTATAGACTGCTGATTTCTTAGCTACCAAGTTATCTGTTATATTCTGCAAGTTAACAAAAAGAGATTCTTTTATCACTTGGAAAATTGGTAAAGTTACTCCTTTCAATAAATGTGTTTGTGATAGCTTTACCCCACCTGTTTACCGTCCAATTTCCATAACTCCCTTATTATATAATGTTTTTTAACATCTTTTGGCAAAACGTCTAAATAGGTATACTGAAGGTAATCATCCGTTCCATAGTTTGCAATTTAGCTTTCGTATAGGCCATGGAGCGTGTGATGCCCTTCTTACATTCTCCAATGCTGTACAGAAATCCCTTGATTGTGGTCAGAAGTTCGTATGATTGGCCTTCATTTTAGTGCTGCCTTTGATCGTGTTAATTATGAGGCCCTCGTTTTCCAACAAAAAAAAATTTGGAAGTAGGTGGGTCTTTTTTTAGCATCATTATTGAATTTTTGAGCAATAGATTGCAAAGAGTTGTTTCTGATGGCACCATAATGAGTATAGGAATGTGATAGCTGGTGTTCCTCGAGATAGTGATCTTAGTCCATTACATTTCATGCTATATACACAGGGCTTGGCCTAGAAAACAAGGTAGCTACATATGCAGATGATGCTATTCTCTTTGCATCAACTCCATCTCCCGAATGTAAATCTGGTGGTGTTGAATCCCATAAAGGTTTAAAGGTCACTCATGAATAGAAGAGGCAAGGGATAGTGACATTTCCTTAACAAGCAAGGTAGTGCCCTAGAGACTGCATATATATATATATATATATATATATATATATATATATATATATATATATATATATATATATATATATATATACATATATATATATATATATATATATATATATGATCAGCGCCCAAGGCCCCTCTCCACCCAAATTAGGACTAGGGAAGGCCAGGCAATGGCTGATAATGACTCTGTTCCCCTAAACTCCCCATCGTTAGCTCACATGGATGGTGAAGTTGCAGCCACTAACGGAACAAGTTTGAGTGGGACTCAAACCCCAGACACTTAGCTCATATCATTACATGGTGCAAATTATGGTGCTTGAATTTGAACTCTAAAAAACTCAAAGTAAGATTGTAACTAGGTCGAGAACAGTCACTGGGTCCTCAACATCCGGATCTCAGCATTGATAATGTTTCTTTAACTCTATACGACACTTCTAAAAATCTAGTGGCGATTCGTTATAGCAAATTCACTTTTCACAAACACATTTATTGTCTCTTCGTTAGGTTAACAAGATAATGGGTTTTTGAGAAAGTTTTTTTTTAAGATTTTCATTGGAATTGTTTAATTCTTTCTGGCTTTTTTTTTTTTTTTTTTTTTTTTTTTTTTTTTTTTGAGTACTGTTTTCTTGTCTGGTCTTCAGCTGATGCATCTCATCCTAATATGTTAGACAAGACAAGAACTTGCGGTCCATCTCATTTCTTATTCCTGATCTAGATATTAATATTTGGCACCTTCGTTCAATTAGTTCGTTATACATGATGCTTAAGATTTTTCATAATGTTGACCATCCTTTGCATTCATATCTTCCCAGACAGTACCATCCTGCACGTAATATTAGGTATGCTGTTAATTCTAACAATCATGTTTAATACTACACCATGTTCTAAAAATCTTATTCCAGTTATGAGCATATTGTGCAATGATCTTCCTAATCAGGCCGTTGAAACGGCGACACTTCAGAAGTTCAAACTTACAGCAATTGCTTTTACGTTAAACAGGCTAACGTAAGTCTCTATTCATAGTTTATATGTGACAGATCTATTTTAACATTGTTACTGAGCTTAGAAATATTTGTTGTTAACTATTCTTTACTTTTTGTGTAGTTTATTTGTTTCTTTTTTTCCTTTCCTTACTAGGCTATTTTTTCTCTGTTGTAGCCCTTGGTTTGTAGTATCCTGCTTTTCCTACTAGGGTTGTGGCTTGGCTAATAATAATAATAATAATAATAATAATAATAATAATAATAATAATAATAATAATAATAATAATAATATACACGTAAATACACACATACTATATATATATATATATATATATATATATATATATATATATATATATATATATATATATATATATATATATATATATATATATATATATATACAGTATACATATGTATGTATCCGAAATTTGTTACTCTTAATACGGATGTCTTCAAAAATTTCATTTCAATGGCAGCATTTTCTACCTTACACCAACCGTACCTCAATAAACCCGATAATCCAACACTTGAAAAAAAGGAGGTCGTTTGGCTACTACTACATTTCGATGTCCTTCGTTGAACGGCTCCTCTTTGTAAATCAATTAAATAATGGTTTCAGCTCGTCCTCTGCTGCAAAACGAATCGACAGAACACAAGCTGCTGCAGTGTAATTGCGCATCCAATCTTGACTCCTCGAATTTCCCGAATACAACTTTACGTCTCGTTTTGAATTGCACCACGAGAGGTATTCGAGACACAACAAAAGAACGGATAAGTGGAGAATTATCGCCGTTCAAACGGTAACAATGCATCGCGCCAGTAAGCTACATGGAAATTTGAAAAACAAATTTACAGTATTTGTAGATCTTGGCTTTATGAAGATATGCACTAGGCTTTTTTTAAGTTACTAAGTAAAACTTTCTATAGTTTTATCATTATAATCCACCATTGGTGTGTAAACTAAAGCACTATCGATTTTCAATATAGTTTTGCTGATATTCCTTGGGGAATAGTAATATCTGGTCAGCAATTCTAGCCCTTTTCTAGCCCTTTTTGCACTTTTAAAACACCAGTTTTATATAATATGATACTGAAACTACAGATTATGAAACACTATTAAAAGAAAATCATACGTAAGAGTTTTTTCTTATAAAAGATAAATTTCTTAATAACAGAACCAAAGAGCATATGGTGATGGAATAACACAGTTGTGACATTCTAGCTTTAGCTAAGGAGCCAAAGTCGTAGCTGCGGTGAACTGTTTGTTACAGGATGAAATCAAAAGGAAAAGAAAATTATGATGAGCAACTGAATTCTCATTTTTTAAGAATAAATCACTATTAAGACCTTTGTGTATAAGCTTCATTAAATGCATAATCCGTTGAAATGATATAGTATAGTACATGTATTCCCTTTTAATAATATCTAAATTCGAATCTAAATTGTGTTCTGATATCCTATCAAACTGTCAAACAAAACAAAAGACCTACGTATGTGCGGTACAAAATCTTTGATTACTTTTCCAATATCCAAAGGCTATCTAATGAATATAACCAAACAAACTGAAATGCTTGGAATAATCAATATTCACTTGTAAGACACTGCATATGTTCTATTAAATACTACAATGTCCTGAAACTCGCTCGATTACATACTACTGTCCGAAAAGTTTGATGGAATTTGTAGTTTTGGCCTTATTGCAAGTATGAATGTTTTTTCCTTACGTTAATTTCAACACATGATATAATAATTAAGCAATATAAATCAATGCTGATAACTGATTCATACATATGAATAGAGTAATAAACAAAATGTGAATAATAAGACATTGCATAAAGACCTATGTGATGACTGATGATGAACATTACACCGTTGTACCGCACATGTATCATGCACACTCGTACAATGTAAAGGTATTTCTCATTTTTTGTATATTGTTGTCATCGCTCTCCCCTCTCACTGATAACTTGTTCATTTCTGTAGTTTACTGCACCATTGTGTTTGAATTTTTGTGCCGTTCTTGACTGGAACGGGTTGTATAAATACCCAAACTCCGACTAAATAAAGTTCACTTGCATTCACGAGAGTGTCTCAGTTACAGCCTAGCAGCTCGCCAGCGCTTTCCCCCCTCACTGCCATACCTTATTGTTGGATGATTTTGCCCTCAGACACTGACTCTGCTATCAGCTTTGGCGCTTGACCAATTCACGCCCTTTATGCGGAACTGGACTTCAGCACGCTGAAACCAGACGAACGCTTCTCTGCTGGCAAAGGATGGTAGTTTCAGGGGCGTGGCATCCCTAAAACTACGATCCTTTGCCAACAGAGAAGCGTTCGCCCGGCTCCAGCGTGCTGAAGTTCAGTTCCACATAAAGGGTGTGAATCGGTCAAGCACCAAAGATGATTACGTTCTCGCGGAATTCCCCGGGGACACTTTCCTAGAAATCTCTGATTGGCTGAGCGACAAGGGGACTCCCCCTAAAGTACATAGACCTCAAATCATTCCACCTGGAGCAGTACTCGCCATCACCAGCCACCCATATACCAAAATTTTTCAGCTCTCTCAACACCATTGGGGGACCAAAAGGCTTCGCTTGCCCTTAGGAAAATGACCAGTATTGCTCACTTGCATCCTGCCGCTGATGGTTATCCTCATGAAGTGAATCTAATTCAAGTACTTTGGGTATGGCGCCTGCCTGAACCTGCACGTGCTGCCCACTACGATGTCAATATTTTGCGCATGAAGGACCTAATGACACTTATGGATAGACACTTCACCTTCCAGACCTCCATTAACGTATCCATTCCTGATGAAGTAGACAACTATTCAACATCGACAGAAGTTGACATGAATGCGGTAGGACTTGGAAACCCACACTGTGACATGCCGGAGCAGCCACAAAGCCGCCTACCTCCCACATATACCACCCCTTGCTTACACCCCAACCACCGACCTCTTCAGCACTGCGCCCCACTCTCACGTCCATACAAGGGGCCGTTTCGTGTGCTGGAGAGGATAACTATGGTACTACCACTCCAAATTCAGGGCTGCCGCAAAGAAATGTGGTAATGGTTGTCAGTGGCCAAAAAACATGTAAGCAGGCCATCACTTGCTGCGGCGGCCACCCCTGTCACTAATCTTTTCTTTTTATATGCCGCAAGTACGGGCATATGATTTTTGGTAGACAAGGGTGTTTGCCATTTTCTTCTGCCAAGACCACTCGCTAGTACACGACATGGTCTATCTAAATCTGCCGACATCCACCTGGTAGCTGCCAATGGATCTGCGATACCCACCCACAGTTATGACACCCTCACATTATTGTTTGGAAACGCAAAATATTTTTGGAAGTTTCCCGTTGCTTACGTCACAATACCAATCCTTGGTATGGACTTCCTATCACACTTACATCTCCTGGATGATGTAGCTCACCGACAATTAAGTCAACCCAGATTGGTACCCCTCAAGGCCTCTCCAACCCGCCCCCTCCAACCTCGCTCTCCACATCAGGACACCCAAAGATTCTTATTCCCACCTCCTCACATAATACCCAGACGTTTTCTATCCAGAACTTCGTCAAACACCCATGGTTCCCGCCAAACACGGTATTTATCACCATATCAAGATGACGGGGCTCCCAGTGTTTGCCAGATTCAGACGTCTGCCACCGGATCATTTGGCAGTCACTAAACAACTTTTGCCGAAATGGAAGAAAAGTGTCTTTGCCAAGAGGCCTCATGTCCATGGTCGTGACCCTTACACATTGTCCTGAAAAAAGATGGCTCTCTACCTCTATATGGGGATTACAGGCGCCTGAACATACAGACAGAACCAGATCACTACCCCCTCTCAAACATTGCCGACGTGACCTTCTACTTGCACATAGCGAAGGGTTTCTCCATGCTCAACCTCCTGAAGGGGTTCTATCAGGTGCCCATGAACCTAGAAAACATCCCTTAGACCGTCATCGCTACCCCCTTTGGTACAGATACCTTCAATTACTCCTACTTTGGTCTTCATAATGCTGGGGCCACTTTTCAACGCCTCATGGATGACATCCTAGGGGACCTCCCTTTCTGTATATTATGTGGACGACATACTTGTGTTCTCTTCCTCCAAAGAGGAACATCTCCATCATGTATGCATCATGCTCGACCGCCTACAAGAGAATGTCTTTGTAGTCCGGTACGACATGTGTAATTTTGGCGCCAACAAAGTATCGTTCTTAGGGCACCCCATCACTCCTAAAGGAGTCCACCCCTCCCTGAGAAGGTAGCAGCTATTCAGAACTTCCCCACGCCCTAGACTGTCAAAGCACTGTAAGAATTTGTAGGCATGATCAGCTATCATCACTGTGTCCTACCACCCATCACCACCACTCTTGCCCCCCTTTAGCCCTCCCTAAGGGGCAAACCAAAAGACCTGAAGTGGGGGGACCTTTGAGAATAAGCCTTCTGCAGCTCAAAGAATACCCCATCAACCGCTGCTGCTCTCACTTTCCCATGTCGCATTTACCTCTCCTTCTCTCCACCAATGCCAGTGATGAAGCTATTGGAATAGTCCTTGAGCATGTGGGCAACAGCTTGCCCCGACCATTAGCATTCTTCAGTAGAAAACTGTCCAAGGTGGAATCCTGCAACTTTATCTTCAATCACAAATTGCTGGCGGTGCACTTGGCTGTCCATCACTTTCGCCCCTTCTTGGAAGGTACGCCATTCGTTATTCGCACTGACAACATGAACCTGTTGCACGCCTTCACTTGATAGTCTGACGCTAGGTCCACCCGTCAATGCCAACATCTCTCCACCATGGCACAATACAACTGTACCCTTCAACATGTCCCAGGGAAAATGAATCCCGTTGCCAATGCCCTGTCAAGAAACACATTGGCCGTCATTCACCTGGGATTGGATTACAATGCTTTGGCAGAAGCCCAACGAAAGATCCAGAGTGCTAAGCATGTAGGATATTCTGCACATCACTCCATTGAGAGGTTATCCCTCTCGATGACTCCAATTCCACCCTCCTCTGTGACATCAGTTCTGATAGTCCTAGACCGTGGACACCTTCTCCCATGCAACGACAGGTGTTTGATTTCATTCATTGCCTTTCACATCCCTTGTGCCGTTCTACTGCACAGCTACTGAAGACAAAGTTCATTTGGCAAGGCAGTACTAAGGTACTAAGGATGCTGAGGATTGAGTCTGTACCTGTACTTAATGCCAAACCTCAAAAGTACATCGACACACGGATTCAGGATTGGGCACCTTTCAACCTCAGCAGCGCTCTGCCTACATTCACTTCGATGTTGTAAGTCCCCTACCCACATCACAAGACATCGTTATCTGTTTATCATCACCAATCACTCCACTCTTTAGCCTGAAGCCATTCCCATGGAAACTGCAACGTCCACCTCATGTACATCTTTCTTACTCTCAGGATGGATAGCGAGATTTGGTATCCTTGAGTATATTACTTCCAACAGGGGTATCACTTTCACCTCTCAATTGTGGACATCATTAGTGAATCTCCTGAGTATCACTCCTCATCAGACAACCGCATACAACGCTGCCGACAACGGTATGGTTGAACATTTTCACTGTACCCTCAAAGCAGCTTTGATGTCCCGTTGCAAGGACTTCAACTGGTCTAACCACCTTTCATGGGTCACGTTGTGGAAAAATTTACTCTATGCCGCCAAACTTACAAGCCCCCAGCTAAGCAACACATACCAACAGATCTGCGCTCATTAACGCATGTTTTCCTGCACAACAATACTAGCAAGCCACCGTTAATGCCCTCTTACACATGCCCTTTCCTTGTGATCCGTCGTACACCGAAAGCATTCCTCCTCAACTTGCATGGTAAAGAAGACTGGGTCTCCATTGATGGCCTAAATCCTGCATATCTCCGGCAAGATGACCTGCCTACAGTACACCTCTCAAGAGCAGGGCGTCATATTTCACATGTATGTCTTCTTTGGGGGAGGGTGCCTTGTACCACACGTGTATCACACACACTCGTACACTGTAACGGTATTTCTTATTTTCTATATTGTCGTTTTTGCTCTCCCCTCTCACTAATAACTTGTTCATTCCTGTACTTTCCTGCACCATTGTGTTTGAGTTTTTGTGCTATTCATGACTGGAACGGGTTGTATAAATACTCAAGCTATGACCAAATAAAGTTTATTTGTATTCCGAGAGTCTCTCAGTTACAGCCTAATAGCTCCCCGGCACACCATTTACATTATGACATATCTCAATAATTGTTGCTTCATGATAATTATATACAAAATCCTCTCTTATCAAGAATAAATACTTATTTTTTTATTAAAAAACTTCATAGGAAACATGAAAATTTAAGGAACAAAAGATGATATAAAAAATCCATGAACAATATGAAAAATGTACAAGAGAAAAAAAAACTAGCAGTATTTAGAGAATTTATTACAGCATCCTTCCTGACCAATATACTGGTATTGTTAAGACAAGCTAACAACGCACAAACCAATTCACGTGTAGGTGTATGATTATACATCATCATCATCTTTTCTTACGTCTATTGAGGCAAAGGGCCTCGGGTAGATTTCACCAGTCATCTCTATCTTAAGCTTTTAATTCAATACTTCTCAACTCATCTCCTACTTTATGCTTCGTAGTCCTCAGTCATGTTGGCCTGGTCCCAACTGTTCTAGTGCCTTGTGGAGCCCAGTTAAACGTTTGGTGAATTTATTTCTCTTGGGGAGTGCGAACACTTGCCCAAAGCCTCTCACCATAATCTCATCCACATATGGCACTCGAGTAATCTCTCATATAGTTTCATGTCTAATCCTGTCCAGCCATTTAACTCCCAATATCCTTCTTAGGGCTTTATTATTAAACCTATTAAATTTGC
Organism: Palaemon carinicauda; assembly: GCF_036898095.1. NCBI lineage: Eukaryota > Metazoa > Arthropoda > Malacostraca > Decapoda > Palaemonidae > Palaemon > Palaemon carinicauda. The sequence continues at coordinate 83,863,576 of NC_090757.1, forward strand.
AAAATTGGCCGGTGCATACTATCAAAGGCTTTTTCATGGTCCGCAAATACCATCAAAAGTGTATTTCTATATTCTATGCATTGTTGTCCATGTTTCAAAATGAAAATATGATCAGTACAACTTCTATCTTTTCTAAATCCTGCTTGTTCATCTCTCAGCTCTTCATTAGTCTTTCTCTCTAGTCTCTTTAGAATAAGCATACTAAATATTTTCATGACAGCTGACGTATGGGCGATGCCTCTGTAATTAATGTAATCAGACAGGTCTCCTTTTTTTAGCCATATTCACCAACACTCCTAATTCCTATTCATCGGGTTTTGCTTCTTCATGCCACATTCTACAACATAATCTTGTAAGAATTCTGGGAGTCATTTGATTTTTAGACAGTAGCATCTCAGCAATTATTCCATCGTATGCAGGGGCCTTCCATCTCATAGGGTTTTTCATGATAGCTTCGACTTCAAGCATGCTGAATTCATTAAGATACATATCAAGGTCTTCATCAGCTTTAGTTATATCAATCAAATTATTGTCTTCATATTTCCTACTCATGACCTCACTAAAGTGTTCTATCTAATCCTTAAATCTATATTTCCTAAAACTAAAACGAATAACATACGAATCCCCCAAAAATATCCTCATTAATAGACTTCCAATTAACATACAAAAATTATAGATGCATATATATATATATATATATATATATATATATATATATATATATATATATATATATAAATTTATATATATACATTATTATTATTATTATTATTATTATTATTATTATTATTATTATTATTATTATTATTATTATTATTATTATTACTAGCCACGCTACAACCCTAGTTGGAAAAGCAGGATCCTATAAGCCCAAAGGCTGCAGCAGGGAAAAATAGCCCAATGAGGAAAGGAAATTAGGAAATAAGTAAACTATATGAGAAGCAATGAAATATTAAATTACAATATTTTAAGAATATTAACACCATTAAAACAGACATTTCATATATAAACTATAAAAAGAGGTTTAGGTCAACCTGGTCAACATCAAAACATTTTCTGTAAGCTGGAATAAAACTTCTAGAATACTCTGTAGTAGTGAGTCTCCTGATGGAGAAGGCATCACTAATAGAGTTGATTGCATACCTAGTATGGTATTGACGACAGTATCATTATCATTGTTGTTGCAGCTTACTCACCTGAAATATATCAGTGTATTAGGGTTGCATTTTACAATCCCAGCATCTTCGCCGAATCTTCCAATGTTTGGAATGTTGAATGATACGTCTGTATAATAAAATACATTTAAAGTGCTTAAGTTGCATTACTATTGTTGTTAGGGAGCTTTACAGGCTTCAGCTCTGAGTGGCTCGTCACTCTCGATTGGCATCATGTAAACAAACTCTTGTATAAAAAAATGAAAATAACAAATGAGCATCACTCCCTAAAGACTGGAATCTACTTTAATACAAAAATAAGAAATATCACATCCTATATTTGAGGTAACTCATACAGGATTTAAACCTTCATAACACACGCTAATACACTTATAATTAACGTTCAAATTTATCAATGCAATACTAAGAAACATTACTTTCAATACACGTAGCGCTTGAGGTATTACAGTAAAAATCACATACAATACATAGCACCGAGTATTACGAACAGGATAGTATTATCCGGGAAGATCTGAATGTAAAGGATGGTCAAAATTATTAAAAATCTTATGCAATATGCATAATGAACTAAATGAACGTCAGTGCCAGAGATTATTATCTAGATCAGAAATAGAAAAAAAAAATAATAGACATAAGTTCCTGTCAAACAAATTAAGATGAGATTCAGAAGCTAAGGACCAGACAGGAGAACAACACTTGAAACAAGGTAGACTGAAAGAATTAAAACACTTGTTCAGAATAGTTTTATCACCGAAAATCTTAAAAGACTTTCTCAATAATCCAATTTTTGTGCAACTGAAGAAGAGACAGACCTAATGCGTTTCTGAACTGGATTGTCTAAACGGACCTTTCACCTCAGCTCCATGGGACGTCGGTAAACTCTGCATTTAGACGGAGAGGTTAGTGCCAAGTCTAGGCGGTCTGTGTCCTACTCATCATCATTATCATCAATCCATTTAAGAAAATCCAACTCATCATCATCATTATCAATCCATTCACGAAAATCCAACTCAACATCACACAAACCAGATACTTCAAATCCTATTCCAATTACAGTCCTAATTCAACCAAATGTAATCAACAGCCAAATCAATACAAACCAATCGCAGAGGATGTCAAAGAAAAGGAGGGGGTGTGATTTGTAAGTAAACATAGAAAAGACACACTTACGAACGCTCCTATTATTATTATTATTATTATTATTATTATTATTATTATTATTATTATTATTATTATTATTATTATTATTATTATTATATTACTTGCTAAGCTACAACCGTAGTTGGAAAAGCAGGATATTATAAGCCCAGGGGCCCCGACAAGGAAAACAACCCTGTTAGGAAATGAAATAAAGAAAAATAAAATATTTTAATGACAATAACAACATTAGAATAAATATTTCCTATATAAACTAAAAAATCTTTAACAAAACAAGAGGAAGAGAAATTAGATAGAATGGTGTGCCCGAGTGTACCCTCAAGCAAGAGAACTCTAACCCAAGACAGTGGAAGACCATGGTACAGCGGCTATGTCACTAAACAAGACTAGAGAACAATGGTTTGATTTTGTAGTGTCCTTCTCCAAGAAGAGCTGCTTACCATAGCTAAAGAGTCTCTTCTACCCTTACGAAGAGGAAAGTATTCAATGAACATTATTCTATCTAACTTCTCTTCGTCTTGTTTTCTTAAAGATTATATAGTTTGTATAGGAGATATTTATTTTCATGTTACTTTTCTTAAAATATTTTATTTTTCCTTTTTGACACTGGGCTATTTTCCTTGTTGGAGATCCTGGGCTTCTAGCATCCTTCTTTTCCAACTAGGATTTTAGCTTAGCAAGTAATAATAATAATAATAATAATAATAATAATAATAATAATAATAATAATAATAATAATAATAATAATAATAATAATAATATATGATGAACAAAACCGTGTAAAGGCCATTCAAATAAACCGATTGTGTGAGAAAAGTCAGTGCAGACAAAAGTTGCAATTACTGATAATCAGCGTCTCCGCCAGTAGACTGTTTCGTCCCTTTCCCCTCTAGTGCTGCCAAAAGAGGCGCCAGTGACATACGAAAAAAGTGTTACATTGCTTTAAAAATGATTGGCTTTAAGCACGCACTCACGTTACCCTACTAAGGATCAGCATCGTAATGAAGATACCCTATAATGAAGCGTTGTGTGGCAATCTCTCTCTCTCTCTCTCTCTCTCTCTCTCTCTCTCTCTCTCTCTCTCTCTCTCTCTCTCTCTCTCTCTCTCTCTCACACACACAAATATACACATATACACAAAATTCATACTAACCTGTATATACTGTACATATTATCGTATTCCTTGAAAAATATAATGTGTAAAACGATTATTTATCTTTAAGAATGTGATCATATTGCCTTCTCATTGCTTTCGTCGGATTGCCATACATTCACATTCGTATATGCAACATTCACGAAAATGTAGTATGTATATTGACTAGCTTCAAGCAGATTCACCTTAGCTTATTACGATTTGGGTAGAATTACTTCATACATGCAAATCCACATCAACAAGTATATTCATATTTATATCTTCTATGAATATATACTATATGAAGGAATTGTGTGCAATCCCTGAAGACTGCAAAAGTCTTGCAATATTGTACGCACATTTTACTGATTTTAGAGCGAGAGAGAGAGAGAGAGAGAGAGAGAGAGAGAGAGAGAGAGAGAGAGAGAGAGAGAGAGAGAGAGAGAGAGAGAGAGACTATTATGAAGATAATGAACGGTGCATATGGGAGGCTTTTAATTTAATAATCAATACAATAATATAGGTTGTGGGTGGCAAAGACTTATTCAATAATCACTCATTATGCATGTTAAAAATGTTCGAAAAACGCCAACAAATGCATAGCTTCAATTTTTTACGAGTGTATGAACAAATGACCCACATTCGTAGGCTCCTTTGGTCTTCTAATATCAGAGAGCAATCTTTGATGTTAATTTAGGGATGATGTGTAACCCTGATGGATGTAGCCTACCCCCGTAGTAAGATTTAGTATGCGTGTGTGTGTGTGTGTGTGTGTGTCTGTCTGTCTGTGGGGGGGGGGGTTGGACTTTGAATCTAAATGGAGAGGCTTGTGATTTCCATTAATGATAATGATGATTTATAGTTTGTAGCTTTTTCCAGCCAATCATATCTTAACTGCTTTTTATAACAATATCTGGTACAGTACGTAACTGAGTTACGATATTTAAAGTTGAAATACTGTCACAAATTCAACAAGATTATCTAAAGAATTTAAATTAAAAATATTTGCTAGGAAACTAATGAACAAATTTATCTCATTTTTATAATGTAGAATTAGCTTTCAAACAGTAAAAATTGGATTGATTTGCGCCAAAATGAAATTACTCATCGTTTTCGTCTGCGTGTAATCACAAACTCATCTTCTCTTGCCTACCTTTCCTTCTTCTTCTTTAAAATGAATATTTCATTGTGAGAATGCTCGAGCACAATGTTTATGACTGATTTTAACTTTAGAATTTCTAATCCACGTGATAGAATTCATGATGGCACATTTCTCTTTCCAGACAATGAGATGTCCGAGTGTTCCGTATTTAATCAAATCAGTGACATCCAGTGCTGTTTCAAAACATTTGGCACGTTGAATATTATTGATATGTTTGAATAAACCTAAATTAATGTTTTTTTGTTTTTTTTTCACGCTTGAAACTGATATGGTTCAATTGCTCTATAACAAGAGAAATGCTCCATTTGTAAACTATGCACCTGGTCAGTACCATAAATGGTTCTTGGTCTAAGAAGTTGAAGCGCAGTTAGAATAAAATATAAACTAGGTGGTAGCAAGCTACTTCAAAATAATTTCTATTATGTCTATCTCTCACAGAAAAACAAACAACAGAAAACTTCACATGAGAATGTTTCGTGAAACCACTGTAACAGGTGGAGATGGGCCTGAAGAAGGAGAATTTACATAAATGGGATGTACTTGGCATCGACATGCCTTTAATGAAGTGGCTGAGGTTTATGAGGTATGGAAAATGCTACAAGTACGAGTACTAGGAAGAAAAGGAGGAGTTACAAAGGTTTACTCAGTGTACAAGCTGAAGGACGTCAGCTCTACAGCAAGCATCAACATTACATATACATATCTCTCCGGTTAAGGACAACTATGATGAATTTCTTGACAATCTCTTCTGGAAATTTTATCGTTATGCAAGATCGAAATATTGGTAAAATCATACACTCTGTGTGTATAAATATATATGCATGAATGTGTCTAAGTTTCCGAATATTGATATAAGTATCATCTTATTTCCTTTCCTTGCTGGCTGATTTTTCCCTGTTGGAGCCCTTGGGCTTACAGGATCCTGCTTTCCAACTAGCTTAGATGATAATAATAATAATAATAATTAGATATGTATAATATACATATGCTTATACAAATATATATTTTCATGTTTATGAGTGTGTGTTATATATATATATATATATATATATATATATATATATATATATATATATATATATATATATATATATATATATATATATGTATATATATATATGTATATGTGTGTGTGTCTACATATACAGTATATATATTTACACACACACACACACACACACACATATATATATATATATATATATATATATATATATATATATATATATATATATATATGTGTGTGTGTGTGTGTGTGTGTGTGTGTGTGTGTGTGTGTATAAACATCTATATACATACCTTAACTTGGTGTAAGGACTTGCGTATCGCCATGATCAACACAACTGTACTAGTCAGACCCACCCATATTAGGCTGGTTTACTGTGAGCGAACATAGGAAAATATACCACCATCACCAATCTGCACTGGCCAGCATGGTGATGAAAACTGGCTAAACACCAGACATAAATGACATGTCTGAGGCCTTTGTCCTACAGTGGACTAGACACGGCTACATTCATTGTTGTTATTGTTATATATATATATATATATATATATATATATATATATATATATATATATATATATATATATATATATATATATATATATATATATATATGTATATATATATATATATATATATATATATATATATATATATATATATATATATATATATGGGTCTAGGACTTTTCATCTAAACATTTAGGTACAAATTACTTTAGTCTAAGAAACTTAGGTCTAAAAGCACTTTGTTCCAAAGACACTTTGGGCTAATAACTCTTCTATATAAAGATCAATCACCTAACGATAGATTTGGTATAATGATTAGTTTTTTTTTTTTTTTTTTTTTTTTTTGATAATTTGTCGAAAAAAAAAAACCATCACTTAACGATAATTTTGGTATAATGGCCTGTTTATCGTATGACAAGTTACTCGTTAAGTTATTCTGATACACCTTAATAATTGTGTGTTCCATGCAATGAAAAAATACAAAACAAAAGTTCTAACAATATCAGAAACACCTGCACCAATCATTTTTGACGTAGTGGGTGAGGCCCCACAAGGTTCCCAAGCTTCTATCATCGTTGGCTGATGTAGATGTTCATTTTTGCCAAACCGCCCAGAGAAGAATTAAGCAGTTGGGTCTTGTGCTGTAAATCTTTATAATAAGGATATAGAATTTTCTTCATAATGTCGAAACGTAAACGCTTTGGCCTTTTTGTCCATTGCTGATGTACCGATAGGAATGCAATTATTCTGCTGAAGTATGGCATAGCAGATTTAGTATCTCAGTTAGATCTCATTCAGAGCTATGTAATGTTCTCGATGCTCTACAAAGAGAAGAGAAAACCACCAAAACAAGAATATCTAAACTTACCGTAGGAGCCAAACCCCAAAAAGAAAAATACCAAAGCAATGAGAAGAGATAAAATAACTTTAAAAGTTGTTGCCGATTACCAGAATCGTTCGATGGAAGATTACCACCGTTGTATTGCACATAATTTGGGTTCTTTTTGAAATTTTACTATTATTTGCAGTTTAACTATTTTTAATATTTTGATAAATTTACCATTATTAAGTATTATTTTTTTAGTTCTTTAAATACTCTTTTTCCTTTCCAATTTTTTTGAGTTTCATTTGTTTTGATCATTTGTATTTAAAAACAAAGATTTTTATATATTATACATATTTTTTTTCTATCATTTGTATTCACTTGAAAACAAAGATATTTATATATTATACATCTTTTATTTTGATCATTTGTATTTAAGTAAAAACATTTGTTTACTATTTGGCAATTGTCATTATACCGAAGTATTCTTAGAACAAAGTGTCTTTAGACTAAATTGTCTTTAGACCAAAGTGTCTTAGACTAAAGTTCTTTTGACCAAAGTGCTTCAGACAAAAGTAACGTATCCCATACACGCACACAAACACACACACACACACACATACCTATATATATATATATATATATATATATATATATATATATATATATATATATATATATATATATATATATATATATATATATATATATATATATATATATATATATATATATATATATATATATATATATATATATATATATATATATATATATCAGCCGAGGATTTTCCTCTGCAGGCCAAAGGTCTCAGACATGTTCTACCTCTCCCGTCCTGTTTTTAGTCTTTGTATGCCAGTCTATACCAGCAAATTCCCTTAGTTCGTCAATCCAAACGGAGCAGGGGAAGGAAGAGCAGTCTCATCCTTCCCCTCCTCCGTTTGCAGTCTCTAGGAAACCCTTCTGTTATTCCTTTTTGTCCATCTATTATCTGTCATTATAATTTTTTGGCCCAGTCCATTTCTTTTTATTACATGTTACAATATCGTCTACTTTATTTTGTTCTCGTATCAATATTACGCTTTTTCTGTCTCTTAGTGTTAATCCCATCATTATTCTTTCCAAAGTTCTTTGAGTTGTAACTAGTTTATGTTCTAAGACTTTAGTAAGGCTCAAAATTTCGGATGTTATACATGAGAAATTTGTAGCCTAATACTGCTAGGACCATCTGATTAAATACTTTTTTTTTAGAGAAGATGACTTTTTACTTTTCATAATCTCATGCTTATCATTCTTTTAAGTTTGGTCTCATATTCTGGTTAAACACTTACTGTCTGTCCCAAGTACGTATATTCATTAATTTTATCTAGAGGTTCGTCTATAACCCTTATTCATTACCTCTGCATTTTCATTAAACATTATCTTAGGTTTACTCCTATCCATTATCAGTCCTACATTTCTGCTTTCTCTATTCAAATCTATCAAAATTTGCAATTCCTCCAATGATTCACTAAATAGAACTATGTCAGCTGGAAATCTAAAGTTATTAAGGCATTTCCTCTTAATGTTAATAATTACATTTTCCTAATATGAATTCTTAAAAAAAATTACTCTAGGCACGCTGTGATGGCGATATGATGTCTAAATCTTTTCTCAATCAGAATGTTCTCACATCTTCATGTAGTTTTAGGTTTGCTGCACGGCCTGTATAGATATCTGCAAGCGTTTTAACATAAGATTGGTCTGTTACTTTCTTTTGAAGGGTTTTCATTACTGCTGGAGTTTTGACATAATCAAACGCTTTTTCATAACTATTCACATGACATTACAATGTTATCCTGTCGTTAAAATATTTTGTTTGAAGGAAACACCATAATTATATTTACATCAACTTTTTCAGTACGCTTCCCTAAACTTATGCAAGCTAGTAGACAGTTGAAATTGCAAAAATAAGTTCAGACTCACTCGCTTGTATTCCTGATTCAATCTTGACGATGACAATGGTATTAACTCTGAGTAATCCCTTCATAAGTAATCTAATGCTTTTATACGTGAAACTGTATACAATAGACAAGGGAGCAATATCTAATACTTACTGGTGCATTCACGTACACATATTTTGTAATTAACAATATTCGTATTTTATCAAGATAAATAATCGGAGAATAATAAAAGATGACGGGATATCCGGAAACTCTGAAAACGAAACGAAAACATTTGGATTGGATTAATGAGTTTGGGCTACATGGCCTAGTACTGAGTGAGACTATTCCGCGTAACTACCGTATGAGGTAAAGGTTAAAAGGGAGTACAGCAACTTGGAAGAAAGAAAGAGAGGACGATGCACACAGACTATATATGTATAGACCATAGATGTACAGTAGAAGGCTAAAAATAGAGTGCCGTTACGGGCAGAATGGAAGCTACAAAGGGCCATAAGTTATGCCTTCAGTGCGGTACGTGTGGGGTACTGACATGCTTACCTCTTACAAAGGAAATGGAACAAAAACAGTTGATTGCTATAATGCTTGCTGTTTGTATGTTCATAAAAGGGAAATTCTATAGGTCATAGACTGCAAACTTATGCCTTAGTATATTAAAAGAAACTAACATACGATCTGAATTCAATCTGAGAGAGAGAGAGAGAGAGAGAGAGAGAGAGAGAGAGAGAGAGAGAGAGAGAGAGAGAGAGAGAGAGGGTGGGGAACGAAGCCAATGAAAGCCACTCGGTGTGATTTCTCAAGAGATTATCATTAAACTATAGACTCGACCACTGACCGCTGGTTATAACTGTGAAGTGCAAAAGTGAGACAACCCACTGCAAATGAAAAGACTTCGTTTCCTTGTAAGATTATTTCTGTATATCAAGAAACAACTCGTAGTTTTGTATGAGGAAATTATCAAATTTTCAAAAAAGAAATTTTCCAGATCATCATTTCCGAGGCTGCTTATCTTATGAGAGAGAGGATTAAAAATGAGTAATCATTATCCCATTTCAACTTATCAATCGATGTAGTTCTTGGAGAAAACTAAAAGTAATACTCTTGGCAGTATTGATATGATTTTATCATCGCAAAGAGAAACTTAATTAGTAAGTACTATGTTAAAGTAATGCACGCGTACTTCATTACTCTCTTCTATTGTGTAGATTTTTACATTTCCAAAATATCATTAGCTTTCTGTTCGAACAACTCCATCAATGAACGGTTTCTCTTCGCCTTCTTTAGGATATTATGTAATGTTCTCCATATATTTTTCCCCGTTCTCTTTACACAATCATTTCATCTCAAAAAATTAACAGGAAATTTTTGATACGTGTATATATATATATATATATATATATATATATATATATATATATATATATATATATATATATATATATATATATAATCCTAATATACATTATATATATATATGTGTGTGTGTGTGTGTGTGTGTTTGTGTGTGAGTATATATATTTATATATACATAACTTGTATACTGTATAAAAGTATGTGTATAAACCCAGAAAATGTTACTTTTTTCCATTTCCAAATCCATCCAACTAATAGAAAACTTTTTCATATGTTTATATATACATTTATATGCATATATAGTATATGCATATCATATATACAGTATCTATGTAAGCTATTTATAATTATATATACATATGTATACAAAGCCAGAAAATATTAATTTCTTTTTCCGTATCCATTCAAGTCTTCCTGTTCCTTTTATATCAATGGCTTTTCTGGCACTTGTATTACTCAATAAGGATATACTGTAGTAGTCATTTTAATACGTTTCAAATGTTCCGATGCATATCTATATATTGGTCTTGGAAGCAATTATTGTCATTTGCATTTACTATCGCAGAATCAACTAAATTAATTTCTTCTATTTCTAAAATACATTTATAATTAACAATGTTGCACATGGTTTCGCTCAAGAAGAATTAACTGGCTATGTGAGCATTTTAATCATGGAGATTTTTCATAGAATGCCTGATCCTTCCGGCCAAACAAGGACTCGCGTGTTTATGGAGATAACAATAAAAATCAAGGCCAGTCCATATTCATGAATGTGAGTCTGTTGTTACAATGTTTATGCTAAGTAATACAAACAATGTTCACACTACGTTATAT
>NC_090757.1:83879670-83892170 GCF_036898095.1 Palaemon carinicauda
CATAGTTTGGATATCTTGGCCCTAACGGTAACATGTTGTAAGGGGATTGGGAAAGAAATTTTAGATCAAGGCGAAATATATATCTACTCAGGAAGAACAGATGGAATTGGAAGAGAAAGGGTAAGAATGATGATGACACCAAAAGCAGAAATGGCATATCAAAGGATACTTAGGATACTATAAAAAGGAGACAAAGACAGAAATTAACTATTGAAAGTTTACGAGGAAGTAATGAGAATTACAATGTATACCATACTATGTATTCCAGTATTGATAGTAAAGTCAAAACAAAAGCCAGGAATGAATGGAGAGAATATTTAGACAAAGCTATGAATTCGGGAAGTGGCTATGGTGTAAGAATTGCTCACAGAATTATTAATGAAATTTCTGCTGGGGCAAAGAAGCATATACCCATTAAAAAGAGATATGGATCTGTCATCACACCAAAAGAGGAAGAAAGGCAACATTGGATGGAACACTTTAGTGAGGTCATGAATAGGAGATATGAAGGGAATAATCTGATTGATATACCTGAAGCTGAGGAAGACCTTGATGTGCCCTTTAATGAATTCGGTGTGTTTGAAGTCAAAGCTATCATTAAAAAACTGAAGAGTTAAAGGTCCTTAGATACGATGGAATAACTGCTGAGATGATATTTGCAGAAAAGGTAGTGACTCCCAGAATACTTACACGATTATTTTCCAGAAAGTGGCATGAAGAGGCAAAACCTGATGAATGGGAGCTACAAGTGTTGGTGAAAAGGGCAAAAAAAGGAGACCTGGCTGATTGCAATAATTACAGAGGCATCACACTTACGCCAGTTGTCATGAAAATATATAGTATGTTCAATCTAAAGAGACGAGAGCGAAAGTTTGATGAAAAGCTAAGAGATGGACAATCAGTATTTCGAAAAGGTAGAAGTTGTACTGACCAAATCTTTATTCTAAGACATTCTAAGTATGATTGTAAGTAGGTCAAGGACGGTGGTTCCTCAACATCCGGATCTCAGTATTGATAATGTTTCTTTAAATATGTATGACTCTTTCAAAATTTTAGGTGTGATTCTCGACAGTAAATTTACTTTTGAGAAACATATAAGGTCTGTGTCTTCTTCAATTTCACAAAAAATAGGCTTATTGAGAAAGTCTTTCAAGATTTTTGGTGATCAATCTATTCTGAAGAAGTGTTTTAATTCTTTCATTCTACCTTGTTTTGAGTATTGTTCTCCTGTCTGGTCCTCAGCTGCTGATTCTCATCTTAATTTGTTGGACAGAAACTTACGGTCTATTAAATTTCTTATTCCTGATCTAGATATTAATCTCTGGCACAGTCGTTCAATTAGTTCATTATGTATGTTGCATAAGATTTTTCACAACTCTGACCATCCTTTACATTCAGATCTCCCTGGACAATTCTATCCTGTTCGTAATACTAGGCAGGCAGTTAATTCTAATAGCCAGGCCTTCTCCATCACGAGGCTCAATACTACGCAGTACTCTAGAAGTTTTATTCCAGCTGTGACCAAGTTGTGGAATGATCTTCCTAATCGGGTGGTTGAATCAGTAGAACTTCAAAAGTTCAAAGTTGGAGCAAATGCTTTTTTGTTGACCAGGCGGACATAGTCTTTTTATAGTTTATTTATGACATATTTGTTTTTGATGTTGTTGATAGTTTATTATATGACATGTCTGTTTTGACGTTGTTTCTTATTTTAGAATGATTTATTGTTAATTTGTTCTCTTCATTTATTTATTTCCTTATTTCCTTTCCTCACTGGGCTATTTTTCCCTGTTGGAGCCCCTGGGCTTATAGCATCTTGCTTTTCCAACTAGGGTTGTAGCTTGGATAGTAATAATAATAATAATAATAATGTGGTACAGCAATGTGTACAATATAGAAATCCTCTTCTGATGGCAAGACCTAACTTCCCTGTTGTTCCCGGGAGACCAAGAATGCTGGATTGACGCCCCAGCTACTTTCATGGCAGGGAAATTGAACCCAGACTGTGCCACCACACAGTTCAGTGAATGACTCCCCAGGCTACTGGACTCGCTGATTAAGTTGGAGTACGAAACAAGAATCAAGCTGAGTAGATCTATCAACTCAGCCACGATGGTGGAGATGACTTCGTTAGTCTACGCTGAGGAGCCACTCTTTGAGATCCTAACAAAGTCCTTGCTTCACACACTTCAGTGTGATACATATGACTTTGCTGTGGCTCGACGTAATTGCCGGAAACACGTCTTAGCTGAGGCCACCATTAGGCCTGAGCCTAACAGACTAATTAAGGTCTTGATCTGGGGAGTGGACCTATTCCTAGAGGACGTGGTTAATAGCGTCCTTGGAGAAGCAACCAGGGTCAACCAAAGCCTCAGAGTCCGGTTGGGTCTAATTCCTAAAATAAAATTTGAGCCCACCGGAACACAATCAAGAGGCAGGAAAAGACCAAGGAAGTTTCAATCCTTCCAAGGTCCACAAGCTCAAACTGTGGTATAGGCATTGCCTGTATCCCAGGTGAGCCACCCTTCCACCTCTAAACCTCTGCCACAACAACAATATGTGTTGGTAAGTCAGCCATCTCAACATCAACCAGCCACTACTCCGTTCACTACGTCTCCGGCTTATAACCCTTCCTTTGAATCACAAGGAGTGTTTCACGGGTATAATAGGCATGCGAGAGGTAGTACAGCTAGGGGAACCTTTTGCCATAGAAGCAGCAGTAGAGCTTCCGAGAGGGACAGAGGATTCCGAGGGAGTCGTGGTAGCACACCTTCTGTAAACCAATGAGACTCCTCAGGTAGGAGGGAGGCTATACCTCATCCGGAGCCGTTGGACTTTCAGCAAATGGGCACACAGCATATTAACAAAAGACCTGGGGTGGAGATGGATACAAGGCCCCCCTCTACTGACCAGTTTTTATCAGATTCCAATGGCAGATCTAACACTTTTCTCCATAGATCTCCTTCTAAAGAATGCAATAAAAGAGATAACACTTAAAATTTCAAGGTCGCTTGTTCAGCCTGCCAAAGAAAGACTCAGACAAACGAAGAGTCATCTTAGATCTGTCCTATTTGAATACATACATTCAATGCAACAAGTTCCATATGCTGACCGTCTCGCAGGTATGGACCTTACTTCCCCGTTGGGCCATCACCACCTCTATAGATCTTACAGACGCTTAATATCATGTTACGATAGCAAGGCATTTTCGTCCTTTCCTAGGATTCAAGCTAGGCAAACGGGCATATACCTTCAAAGTGATGCCGTTTGGACTCAATATAGCACCCAGAATATTCAAGAAGTTGGTGGAGACAGTAGTCCAAGAGCTGAAAACTCAAGGAATACAAATAGTGGCTTACCTAGACAATTGGCTTATTTGGGCCAACAGCGTCGAGGAATGCCACAGGGCGACGGACAAAGTAATAAAGTTCCTGGAACACTTAGAGTTCAAAATAAATTTTAAAAAGTCCCGTCTTACTCCGGCAACATGCTTCCAGTGGTTAGGTCTACAATGGAACCTGACCACACACAAGCGGTCGATTCCACCAAAACCGAGGAAAGAGATAGCAAGAAAAATGAAAAGCTTTCTCAAGGACAAACTAACATCCCGGAGAAACCAAGAAAGAATCTTAGGCTCACTCCAGTTTGCCTCAGTAACAGACACACTACTGAAAGCCAAACTGAAGGACATCAATCGAGTTTGGCGATCCAAAGCAAACAGAAAAAAAATCGAAACAAAATTTCTCAGATTCCATCAATACTAAGGAAAAGACTTCAGCCATGGACGAAAGTCAAAAACCTGGCAAAATCAGTACCTCTTTAATTCCCACCGCCGGCATTAGTAATTCATATGGATGCCTCCCTAAGTAGTTGGGGAGGCTACTCCCAATACGAAAAGGTCCAAGGTTTGTGGTCAGTGACATTCCGTCAACTACACATCAATATCCTAGAGGCCATGGCAGTGCTCTTGACTCTAAAAAGACTCTCCCCGTCAAAGAAACAACATATAAGACTAATACTAGACAATGCGGTGATAGTCCACTACATCAACAGGGGAGGTTCCAAATCAAGTCACATAAATCATGTGATGATAGTAATCTTCTCAATGGCAACAAAGAACCATTGGCACCTGTCAGCTGTTCACCTGGCGGGTGTAAGGAATGTAGTCGCGGATGCACTTTCAAGGACAACTCCGCTGGAGTCGGAATGGTCCTTAGACGAAAAGTCATTCAATTGGATCTGCCAACAAGTTCCGGATCTCCAAGTAGATCTATTTGCCACAGAATCCAACCACAAACTATAATGTTATGTAGCCCCCAACCTGGACCCTCTGGCCTATGCCACAGACTCCATGTCCATAGACTGGCGGAGGATTTATCTGTTTCCACCTATAAACATGCTAATGAAAGTCCTAGACAAGCTCAGGACTTTCAGAGGACGGATTGCCCTAGTAGATCCCAATTGGCACAAAAGCAACTAGTACAAACTCGCAGAATGTCAGCTTCCTCAAGAATTCAGAGTGCCCTAACTTTATGGACTTCATGAAATTTGCAGCACAAAAAGATGCTGAGATTGACCCTCTTAACACAGTGTTCCTAGAGTCAGACAAAAGGGAATCTACCCTTCGGCAATATGATTCTGCTGTAAGGAAGTTAGCCAAATTTTTTAAAGACTCAGATGTTCAGACAATGACTACGAATTTGGCAGTTACCTTTTTCAGAACTTTGTTTGAAGGAGGACTAGCTGCTAATACTATTACTACAATTAAGTCTGCTTTAAAGAAAATATTTCAGTTCGGGTTCAATATTAATCTTACAGATTCGAATTTTTTGTCTATCCCAAGAGCTTGTGCTAGACTAAAACCAGTAAATCGTCCTCACACGGTTTCCTGGTTTTTAAATGATGTCCTTAAACTAGCTTCTGACAATGATAATGACTCGTGCACTTATATAACGCTTCTTAGAAAGATGCTATTTTTGTTAAGTTTAGCTTCAGGAGTCAGAATATCTGAACTCTCAACATTATCTAGAGAACCAGATCACATTGACTTTCTTTCTTCTGGTGAAATATTAATCTCTCCAGATATAAAATTCTTAGCAAAGAATGAGGACCCACAGAATAGATGGACCCCGTGGAAAATTGTCCCACTTCCACAGGACCTATCTCTGTGCCCAGTTAACACTCTGAAAGCCTATTTGAATAGAACTCCTAATAAGTCTCCAGGCCCTTTGTTTATTAGAGAGAATGAAGGAACCATTTCCCTGAAAGGAATTAGACAACAGATTCTTTATTTTATTAAACAAGCCAACCTGGAATCAGTCCCATATGCCCATGATATCCGAGCAGTAGCAACTTCAATCAATTATTTTCATCATATGAATTTTGAAGAATTAAAAAGATATACAAGCTGTAAATCGCCAGCAGTATTCAAACGCCACTATTTAAAATCCTTGGAAGCCCTAAAATTTGCAACAGTGGCAGCAGGGAATGTGGTTCCCCCGGATATAACAGAACCATTATAACAGGGTCCTATCTTCATATATATTTTTTTTCCTTTTAGTGCCTTTTGTCTTACCTGCCTTGCTTATTGTCCCTGCCTTAACCTTGACCTTCATTTGGATTGCACTTTAACCCATGTTTATGATGTTTATATATTACTGGTGCTTTTTGTATTATATTTAGACATCTCATGTTCTTTATTTATTGGAAGTTTTTCTCTATTTTTACCAATAAGTTCTGGGTCTCTGACCTGGTATTGTAATTTAAGAGATTGGTATATTAAGGTTTATTATTAAAACACTCTTAATTAAATTATTCTGTTTTATTTCAGTTCCTTAATTTTATGTGTATTTCCAAGCTTATGGTACCAATTCTCTGTTACTATTTCACGGAGCGACATAGGTTGAGCCCAGAAAACGGATTTTGACAAAGGAAAAATCTATCTCTGGGCGAGGGACCTGTGTCACCCAGTGAACCCACCCCCTTGTTCCTCACCCTAGGCTTGCCCAAGCTTGGGGTGCTATTAGGAATGATGGGAAAAGCGTGGGTAGTGGTAGTAGTGGGAGGGGGGCCAGCAGCTGTACAAGCGGGCAGTAGTCGGATGTAGAATGGCACCTCGTAGTATTGGGGAATATTGAGGAAGGATAAGACTAATTGGTAAGGGACCTCTGGTAGTGGTTTTAACACGCCCCAGTTTCTATACCGACACCCTATAAGGGTGAGCGAGCTGGGTATATTCCTGGCATTCCATGCAACTTTTTCTCTGATATATCTAGCAGTATTTATACCCTAGAAATGGTGCTATAAGGAGCATTTCACAGGGCGACACAGGTCCCTCTCCCAGAAATAGATTATTACTTTGTCAAAATCCTTTTAATAGTGTGTACTGTCCATTTTTGTGGGGAATCCTTCGTTATTATGGAGTTACTCTTAAATATGTAAATTTGATTAAGTCTGTTCATGAGCATAGCAAGTGTAAAGTTAATGTCAGCGGACTCCAATCAAATGAATTTCCAGTGAATAGTAGAGTACTCCAAGGGAATGTGTTGTTACCTATGTTGTTTATCCTCCCCATGGATTTTGTAATGCATAGAACAGTTGGGGATGATGGAGAAGGATTGGACTGGATTGGTAACAGGAAATTAGAGTATGCTGATGATGCTCTCCTTATTAGTAGAACACTAAAGGACTTGCAAAGCCTGCTTAACAGAATGAATTATATTTCACTTGAGGTTAGGCTCGAGATACATAAAAGAAAGACAGAGATGAGAACGGAATATGCAATGGAAGATGAAATATGATTGGAAAAAGGAAGGATTAATGAGGTAGAAGCATTGAAATATTTATGAACTATCATCTCTAATACAGGATCATTAGAATTTTAGTTTTATGAAAGATTGAAAAAAGCAAATCAGACAATAGTTAGGTTAAGTAAGATTTGGAAATCAATTCGCCTAAAATTACACATAAAAATTAGGCTACATATCAGTTTGGTAAGATCAGTGTTACTGTATGGACATGAGTCATGGTTTGACAATGAAACAATATCTAACAAAATGTTTGGATTTGAGAACAAAGCACTCAGAAGAATATTGGAGTTAACTGGCAGGACAGGATTAGAAACGAAACTATATGAGAGATTACTCGAGTGCCATTTGTGGATGAGATCATGGTGAGGGATAGATGGAGATGGCTTGGGCCTGCTCCTCGTACCCTTCAAGAGAGCTTAGTTCACCAAACTTTCAACTGGGCTCCACATGGCACTAGAAGAGTTGGAAGACCAAGGCCTACATGGTTGAGGACTACGAAACGTGAAGTAGGAGATGATGAGTGGAGATGTATTGATTTAAAAGCTCAAAATAGAGACGACTGGCAAAATCCAACCGAGGCTCTTTGCATCAATAGGCGCTAGAGGAGATGATCCCTCATGGTCTTATGATTTAGAAATACATCTAGAGTTCTAAAAAAAACCCTGTGATGACGTACAAGCTAACAGAAATAAGTCCTCTAATTAAGAGCGACTTTTCTAAAAATGCTGTTTTCCACTAATTCATCCGGATTGTACATCACTGGGTACTGGGCCAGTGTTAAGCAGTTCTTCAAAACTTTCTTTCACAAGCATGGTTCAATTACATTTCTCTTAACATTAACTTTGCAAAATATTAGTTCTTAATCAGATTTCCCGTTGATAATGTGGTTGCAATCGTTCATATGCTGAAAGAAGCTACTGTCAATATTTCCGTTCTTAGGTTATTTTTATGTTGTTTTAATCTTATTTCTAACGCTTTTTCGCTTTATCAATTATATCTTCTGCCAGACTGGTTGCAAGCAGTTTTGTAAATACAACTGTTTATCTGCTTTATGTGTTTATCTTATTAATATATTCTTCATTGTGTTGTTTTTAAAAATAAAATCAATTCAAACTGGTTTCAATATTCTTGCTAGAGGTACAAACTATTTGATTGAAGATAAAACAAGGTCATCCACTTCAAAATTACTATTGGAGACAAATCCATAAAAAGTTTTCTTCGATTTTTGACACGCTTTCTATGCACTGGCGGATCCAGAGGAGTGGGGTCAGTGGTGTCCTGATCCCCCCATCAGTGCCTGAGATTTATATATACATGTTATATGAATACAGATGAAGCACAGACTAGATGGCGATTTTGGTAATAATGAGTATCAATTCCACAAGAAAAAGTGAATGCCATGATGTATGTAATAAATGTAGATTTATGCATTTTTTTCATATAGGCCTATATAAACATATTGGCATTGTGCCAAGGGTTTCAATCGTTTGGTAAATATACTGTGGTCAATTAAACGAGCTACACTATATTTTAGTCATCACATTCAACACGTTGTTTGTGTTTCCAAGTGAATTTTCGTTTTTATTTTTGCTTGTAACACGCAACGTATTGAATACATGTATGTATATGAGAGGGAAAATGTGGGCTAAAATTTATAAAATTCACAAAAAAAAACAGCAACTCTGCAAGTTGCTCATATGATTCCCCAAATCGCCTGGTTGCCAGGGCGACAAACATTTTAAAATTGTCCTTAAGGTCAGTTTACACAGGGATAGTTTACTGGTGTCAGCAAACTATCCCCATGCAAAGGCAAAGTGTCCTCGTGCAAACACTTATTATCCTGGAAAGTTAGTTTAATAGATCCATCATGTAACGATCAATCACAGACTACTTCAACAAAGGGTAAGTCGTGATGTTTATGTGTTTACCTCACTGTACACTAAATTAAATTTGGCATAGATTTATACAATTATAATCAATTTAATGTCAAATACTTATCTTGTAAAACATTGTCACTGGCCTACTTCATGGTGGGATCCAGATCGGTGTTTTAGACCAATTATAATCTAATTATGATATCATGGAACGGTATTGTTGAGTTATCAGTATCGGGCACTGAGCCTTTGAAATTTCTCATCAAAATCACGATACATTAGAAGGCACTGAAGTAGATTTCCAACTGAGGTTGCTTTGTGAACACTGATTTTACGTTTGTGTAGATATGCCGGCATCCAAATGATTCCATTAAAGTGACCTCGCAAGCGGATGCAAGCAATCCACAAGTGTGGCATAGTGATTCCTTGCAAAGTAATATCTTCATGGGACAACGATCAATAAGGCAGGTGTCAATCGCCTGTTGAATGAGGTATCATGCAAACTGCAATCACAACGATTTCTACTTATTACAGATTTACCCGCTGTATTGACTGTGGAGGGCAAAGAGGTATTCGTGGAGAAATAAGATGCTTAATCAGGGGTCATGGGTTCCATAACGATTGATCAAGATGCTTTATCATACAGAATATCAGATGGCCTGACATTGGCAGATAATCTGTCACCATGCAGTTTGGTAACTCTTGAAAATTCACCTGGGAAGGCCTACACGTTTTCCTGATACTGCAGAACATCAAGCAAAGAGTTTTTTTTTTTTTTTATTTGCATCCGCAAAATGCCAATGGTTTGCCGAAGTATCAGTAGCAAGGCTTTGGGTGGATTCGTGAATTGATTTCACACATGAAGAATCTGGCCAACGTCGTTTGAAATAACACCATTCACACCTAAAAGGTAAAAATAACCAATACTCTTTAGTACTTACCAGTTACCACTATCAAATAACAATGAATAATGCATGCAATCTTTGTAGCTAATAGTAGTACAACTATCTTTTGACCTAAAAATAGTAATTTTAATAGCAGCAACAATAAGTTTAATATAAATAGAAGCAAAAAATATTTTTGCCATTCTCTAGCTGGTACTGATGATCAGGAGCAAACTTCCAGTCATTCTCCAGCTGGTGCTGATGATCAAGAACATACTGCCAGTCATTTTCCAGCTGGTGCTGATAATCCGGAGCAGACTGCCAGTCATTCTCCAGCTGGTGCTGATGATCAGGAGCAGACTGCCAGTCATTCTCCAGCTGGTGCTGATGATCAGGAACATGTCATTCTCCAGCTAGTGCTAAAGATCTGGAGCAGACTGCCAGTCATTCTCCATCTGGTGCTGATGATCAGGAACAAACTGCCAGTCATTCTACAGCTGGCGCTGATGATCAGGAACATACTGCCAGTCATTCTCCAGCTGGTGCTGATAATCAGGAGCAGACTGCCAGTCATTCTCCAGCTGGTGCTGATGATCAGGAATAAGCTGCCAGTCATTCTCCAGCTGGTGCTGATGATCAGGAACATACTGCCAGTCATTCTCCAGCTGGTGCTGATGATCAGGAACATACTGCCAGTCATTCTCCAGCTGGTGCTGATGATCAGGAGCAGACTGCCAATCATTCTCCAGCTGGTGCTGATGATCAGGAGCAGACTGCCAGTCATTCTCCAGCTGGTGCTGATGATCAGGAGCAGACTGCCAGTCATTCTCCAGCTGGTGCTGATGATCAGGAGCAGACTGCCAGGTATTCTCCAGCTGGTGCTGATGATCTGGAGCAGACTGCCAGTCATTCTCCAGCTGGTGCTGATGATCAGGAGCAGACTGCCAGTCATTCTCCAGCTGATGCTGATGATTAAGAGCAGACTGCCAGTCATTCTCCAGCTGGTGCTGATGATCAGGAGCAGACTGCCAGTCATTCTCCAGCTGGTGTTGATGATCAGGAGCAGACTGCCATGTATTCTCTAGCTGGTGCTGATGATCAGGAGCAGACTGCCAGTCATTCTCCAGCTGGTGCTGATGATCAGGAGCAGACTGCCAGTCATTCTCCAGCTGGTGCTGATGATCAGGAGCAGACTGCCAGGTATTCTCCAGCTGATGCTGATGATCAGGAGCAGACTGCCAGTCATTCTCCAGCTGATGCTGATGATTAAGAGCAGACTGCCAGTCATTCTCCAGCTGGTGCTGATGATCAGGAGCAGACTGCCAGTCATTCTCCAGCTGGTGCTGATGATCAGGAGCAGACTGCCAGGTATTCTCCAGCTGGTGCTGATGATCAGGAGCAGACTGCCAGGTATTCTCCAGCTGGTGCTGATGATCAGGAGCAGACTGCCAGTCATTCTCCAGCTGGGGCTGATGATCAGGAGCAGACTGCCAGTCATTCTCCAGCTGGTGCTGATGATCAGGAGCAGACTGCCAGGTATTCTCCAGCTGGTGCTGATGATCAGGAGCAGACTGCCAGGTATTCTCCAGCTGGTGCTGATGATCAGGAGCAGACTGCCAGGCATTCTCCAGCTGGTGCTGATGATCAGGAGCAGACTGCCAGTCATTCTCCAGCTGGTGCTGATGATCAGGAGCAGACTGCCAGGTATTCTCCAGCTGGTGCTGATGATCAGGAGTAGACTGCCAGTCATTCTCCAGCTGGTGCTGATGATCAGGAGCAGACTGCCAGTCATTCTCCAGCTGGTGCTGATGATCAGGAGCAGACTGCCAGTCATTCTCCAGCTGGTGCTGATGATCAGGAGCAGACTGCCAGGTATTCTCCAGCTGGTTCTGATGATCAGGAGCAGACTGCCAGTCATTCTCCAGCTGATGCTGATGATTAAGAGCAGACTGCCAATCATTCTCCAGCTGGTGCTCATGATCAGGAGCAGACTGTCAGGCATTTTCCAGCTGATGCTGATGATTAAGAGCAGACTGCCAGTCATTCTCCAGCTGGTACTGATGATCAGGAGCAGACTGCCAGTCATTCTCCAGCTGGTGTTGATGATCAGGAGCAGACTGCCAGGTATTCTCCAGCTGGTGCTGATGATCAGGAGCAGACTGCCAGGCATTCTCCAGCTGGTGCTGATGATCAGGAGCAGACTGCCAGTCATTCTCCAGCTGGTGCTGATGATCAGGAGCAGACTGCCAGGTATTCTCCAGCTGGTGCTGATGATCAGGAGTAGACTGCCAGTCATTCTCCAGCTGGTGCTGATGATCAGGAGCAGACTGCCAGTCATTCTCCAGCTGGTGCTGATGATCAGGAGCAGACTGCCAGTCATTCTCCAGCTGGTGCTGATGATCAGGAGCAGACTGCCAGGTATTCTCCAGCTGGTTCTGATGATCAGGAGCAGACTGCCAGTCATTCTCCAGCTGATGCTGATGATTAAGAGCAGACTGCCAATCATTCTCCAGCTGGTGCTCATGATCAGGAGCAGACTGTCAGGCATTTTCCAGCTGATGCTGATGATTAAGAGCAGACTGCCAGTCATTCTCCAGCTGGTACTGATGATCAGGAGCAGACTGCCAGTCATTCTCCAGCTGATGCTGATGATTAAGAGCAGACTGCCAGTCATTCTCCAGCTGGTGCTGATGATCAGGAGCAGACTGCCAGTCATTCTCCAGCTGGCGCTGATGATCAGGAACATACTGCCAGTCATTCTCCAGCTGGTGCTGATAATCAGGAGCAGGCTGCCAGTCATTCTCCAGCTGATGCTGATGATTAAGAGCAGACTGCCAGTCATTCTCCAGCTGGTGCTGATGATCAGGAGCTGACTGCCAGTCATTCTCCAGCTGATGCTGATGATTAAGAGCAGACTGCCAGTCATTCTCCAG
>NC_090757.1:83897170-83932170 GCF_036898095.1 Palaemon carinicauda
GTCTAAAAATTATGATCGAGTCTTTGTTCATAAAAACTAAGTGATTTGAATATGAATAGCACGCAAAGGATTTCAAAAGTTATCATGACTTTATTACAATGTGATTTATTTTGTCTGAAACAGATGAAATTCAAATTAACTTGCTTAACATATTTCCATGGCATAATACCCATATAAATAAAATCTAATATTAAGAAAAAGGGATTCGAAGAATGAAATGAAAAACAAATGAAAATCATCAAAATGATATATAGATTGTCGAATAATCAATCACTGGTATATGAGTAAACAGGAAAGAAAAACCAAGTTCAGTTATAAAAACCGTCGTTATCTAAGGTATTAATGGAGCTTTTCCTTAGACTTGAAAGTATTAGCATCTATTCTAATATTTCCCTGCTTTACAATGTGGCCTTTTACACTTCAACAGAATAAGGATGCCTTCAATTAGTCCGACAAAAGATATATATATATATATATATATATATATATATATATATATATATATATATATATATATATATATATATATATATATATACTGTATATATATACAGTATATATAAACAGTATACACAGTCTATATATGCCTACAATGCACCTCGTGGAGAGCAATGACGGCACTACTTCCTTATGGTTAGGGTTTGGAGAACTCCTGTTTTTAAGAAAGGAGATCTTGTGATGACGTCTGAGCAACATCTTTTGAAACAGGAAGCCTTAATTATTAATCTTTTAATCACTACAAACCTGATGAATGCACCGACATCTGGCAGCATTATACCGTAGACTTTCAAACCCCTTCGACACAGCAAGTGTAGAGTTTTTTTTACTAAGAATTGAAATGAAAAACTTAAAAGTAGCATAAGTCGTCAAGCATAATTCGCAGCAAAGGATCAGCACGCATGCATTAGGTAAAAGAAGGAAGGGTCGTCACTTTCGGCACATTAAAGCACACCTTTACTTAATATTATTATTGCTACACCGGAGTCCGCATAAGTAGGAGGTAGAAAGGATTGCATTATAAAAGTGAGACCGCTTTGTATGACACGTGTTTCTCTTTGCAGCCAATGACGACATCGTGGCAAATGCATATCATGGCCAATGATTCATTCCTATATGCAAAACTACGCTATAACAATAGGTTAAGCAATTGCAAGCATAAAGGATTCGAATCAGAAATTGCCTAAAATTGGCTGAAGGTTCCACACATACAAATTATGATAATTTTTTTATAATTTACTTGATGTTGTCTCTTCACCATAACCATAATATGTAATGAATATATATTCGAATAAGTTGTAGTATGTGACTGACTTTCCAACCTCTGCCAAATGCACGCCCAAAACCTCGAAATGTGGGCGTCTCTGAATAAAAGCCATTTATGTCACTTACTGCGCATTTGGTTGAATTTCGTTGCTTGTGGAAATGCATCGACTGAGTTTTTTCCGAAATACAGCTAAAGATTTAAACTCGGACAACTCGTTAGAAAATTCTAGAATTAAACGATTTAAACTAACATCAGAAAGTAAATTTAAGTAGGGAAAACCTGCAGATGATACCACGAGCTAATAAGATATTTTATGAAAGAAAACGAAAGTAGCAATACAATAAAAAGTTGAGCGTTTTTCAAACGTTAAAGAGTTTTCCAATAACAACCAGGCATTATTTTCACCTTGAAAAATAGATGAGGGACTCCTTTATTATACCTTATAATTTTTCTCTCGTCTAACATATTTGTCATAGTTACAATATATGATCTTCATACTTGAAGTACATACATACATGCTATAGATGCCTATTTAAATGCATATATATATATATATATATATATATATATATATATATATATATATATATATATATATATATATATATATATATATATATATATATATATATATATATATATATATATATATATATATATATCATAAGCCGTTACTGGTCCACTCCAGAACAAAGGCCTCAGACATGTCCTTCCACTTGTGTCTGTTTATGGCCTTTCTGTGCCAGTCCACACCCGCAAACTTTTTTAGTTCCCTAACCCATCGTCTTCTCTTCCTTCCCCTACTACTTTTGCAATCTCTAGGTTGGAAGCGACCTGGCCTTTCATTTGAAGGGGCATGGGTTCGATCCCAAGTATGAGGTAGAAATTTATTTCTATTTGAACACGATATTGTGTTGATTTTCATCCATATTGACTCATTAAGGGTAATTATAACTAGAAAGCTATCAATTGTGTTACTTAGTGGGCCGGGAAGTCGGGGAAAACTCGCTGGTAAGAGACTGATGTTTCGCCAGGTAAATCCTGAACTAGAGGTAGCAGTTAGGTTCCGACTTCTTTTGAGCCTCTGGTGTCATGGTTGGAAGCGACCTGGCCTTTTATTTGAAGGGGCTTGGGTTCGATCCCAAGTATGAGGTAGAAATTTATTCCTATTTAAACATGATATTGTGTTGATTTATATATATATATATATATATATATATATATATATATATATATATATATATATATATATATATATATACACAGGTACCTCTACATACGAATTTAATTCGTTCCACAACCGACTTCGGGTGTAGAAAATGTTCGGATGTAGAAACAAATTTTCCTATATGAATACATTGAAATAGGATTAATCCGTGGTTGAGCCCAAAAACCTATGATAACTCCTTAGTAAATTACTACACATAATTACACATGACAATATGCACTCTAAATTAGATAATAGACATGTAAAAAAGAATAATTATAAAGAAATAATAAATAAGAAAGGGGTTTTTAGCGTCACTTTACCTTAGAAAGTCCAGCGCAGGTGTCGGTCTTGCTACGCAGAGAGGAGACGGACGGGCGGCGAGGCGGTAGAGAGGGTGACTACGATAAACGTACACTACTGTAACTTATTCTAACTTACACTAAGTGAACTTTAACCTAACTTAGCTTATTTATTTTTTTTTATTTTTATATTTTATATTCTCTTTTACATTTTCTTTTTTTCTTTTTGATGATTAATTTTAATCACTTTCACTCCCTACACTTAAAATTGATTGAATTTTTTCTCTTCACTCTTTGCCGTTTTCTTTGAACCACTTACTTCCTCTTCATCACGAGTTCGCTTCGTAGTTTTTTTAAAGAAGCTATCGATAGAAAGTTGTTTGGTACAGCTTTTCAGAATGTTTCGAAAATGAGTTAGGCAAACATCATCGAACTGCGCAACTACACGACAAACCTGCAATTTTTTTGGGATGGTATTTGTCGATGAAGTCGACCACGTCTTGATATTTTCCTAACACCTCTTTTATTTGCGCCGAACCTAACACATGTTCTACCTCCTTGATCCCTTCCTCGTCATCACTCATGTGACCAGACATAGCATGGAGTTCCTTAAGCTCCTCTGTAGTAAGTTCGTCGTGATGTTCGGCGACGAGTTCCGTGATGTCATCTACGTCAACCTCCAGACCCATGGACTTGCCAAGGGAGACGATTTCCTCAACGTCTTCCGCTGCACCCACCACGGGATCAGGTTCGGGGTCAAAACCATCGAAATCGCGGGGAGAAACTGCATCAGGCCACAGCTTCTTCCAGGCAGAATTGATGGTTCGTCGAGTTAATCCCACCCAAGCCTGATCTATGATCTTCAAGCAGTGCACGATGTTAAAGTGGCTTTTCCAAAATTCACGCAAAGTAAAGTTTGTGCTTTGCGTGACATTAAAGCACTGCTTGAATAGGTGCTTGGTATAGAGCTTCTTGAAATTTGAGATGACTTGCTGGTCCATGGGCTGGAGGATAGAGGTGGTATTCGGTGGAAGATACAGCACCTTTATGAACTTGAATTCATCGAAGATATCATCTTCGAGTTGGGGGGGGGGGGCAGGGTGAGCGGGTGCATTGTCAAGGCATAGCAGGCACTTTAAAGGCAATTTCTGATCATGAAGATACTTCTTCACAGAAGGACCGAAAACTTGATTAACCCATTGGACAAAGAACTGCCTAGTGACCCAGGCCTTCGAGTTGGATTGCCAGAAAACATGAAGCTGGTCCTTATCCACATTCTGTGCCTTAAAGGCCCTAGGGTTCTCCGAATGGTAAACCAGTAAGGGCTTGACTTTAAAGTCCCCGCTAGCGTTGGCACATAGGGCAAGAGTCAACCGATCCTTCGTTGGCTTATGCCCAGGCAATTTCTTCTCTTCGGCGGTGATGTAGGTTCGACTGGGCATCTTCTTCCAAAACAGCCCCGTTTCATCACAATTGAACACCTGCTGCTCTACGTAGCCTTCTTCCTGCACGGTCATTTCAAAGCTCTTTACAAAGTCAGCTGCAGCCTTTGTGTCCGCACTAGCAGCCTCTCCGTGGCGAACAACTGAATGAATCCAGGACCGTTCCTTAAATTTTTCAAACCAGCCACGAGATGCCTTAAAATTGTCTGAGGAACGTTGAGTTGAACTCTCCCCAGCATCACCCCCAGAGCTCGCCTCCTTCAAGTCAGTGAAGATGGCGTGCGCCTTCTCGCAGATGATAGTTTCGGTGATGGTGTCACCAACAATCTCTCTGTCCTTGATCCAGATTAGCAGAAGTCATTCCATCTCTTCTATGACAGGGCTACGACGTTTTGAAATGATGGTGATCCCCTTAGAAGGTTTCACTGCTTTAATGGCTTCTTTCTGTTTCAAGATTGTCGAGATCGTCGACATGTTTCGGCCATAATCTTTTGCTTTACTTCTAAAGAAAGCATTTCCTTCTTCCATTTCTCACCACTACCACTACCACTTGCAAAACTAAGCCTTTTAGAACCCATGATTTACGTAAAAAACCGTAAAAGGATGAACGTAAAAGATCACGATTAAAATACAGTTAATAGCAGAACGCACAGGGCACAACCACACAAAGCCGACGAGAACAGAGGAATGACCCAAGCCACGCTAATTGAGGGTCCCTCCGAGGTCGAAGTGCTGTCTTCTATTGGCGGAAATAAAAAATACATCTGGCGCTATGAGTACCATCTACGCGTACGCATACGGGTACTGTATTGTTTACTTTGGGTGTAGAGTAGGAACGTGTTCGAATTGTACTTTGAGTGTCGAAAAATTCGGATACAACCGGTACAACGAAAATTGCTTACTTCGTGTGTCGAAATAAAATTCGGGTGTAGAGTCGAAAAATTGCTCGAAATTTACTTCGGGTGTTGCAAAATTTGGATGTAGATACGTTCGTATGTAGAGGTTCCACTGTATATATATATATATATATATATATATATATATATATATATATATATATATATATATATATATATATATATATATATGTTAGTGTACGAATGTTGTACGTACACATTGTGGTTCCATCCTCATGTCTCTTCAATGTGATATAGATATATTAGACTTGTAGGTTTCTTCTTAACTTTAAACAATTTATTGATAGCTCCATCACTGGAGTATGGGATGGTTTGGTCGGATGACCATTCATTATGAAAAGATGAATAGAACTGATTTACAAGAGGCTCGCGTTGATAGCATAACACTAGCTATCTCAGCGTTTTATATAATAACAAAATGCAATGATCACGTAGCTTTATGGCCGGAAGTCAGATGATTCCGGTAGGGCTCAATAAGTCAACTGCTTCCCACAGGAGGCGTTGTGACTTGTTTACAAGACACGCATAAATGTTTATTCATGCAATGCATTCCAGGCTACTGCAAGCTTTGCATAGTATGGTCTAGTTTCACCTCCTGTTATGGCGCTGTTATTACACTCCTAATTCGCCAATGATCCCTTGGGTCATGGGTTTATTTACAGATATGGAATTTATCTGTATATAAAAATATAATACATTACATATATGTACATATATATATATATATATATATATATATATATATATATATATATGAGTATATATATATATATATATATATATATATATATATATATATATATATGATATATATATATATATATATATATATATATATATATATATATATATATATATATATACTTAAATTTATATTTTATTTATATATCTTTAGTTTAAGCATAGGCCAGAGACAAAAAACACTTAGAATCAAAGGTGACAAAATACAAAAGTGAAAAGTAAGTTATCTTGATTGAGAAAGAAGGGGTACTTACAGAACTAATCCACTAGGTGGCTCTGTGGTGAAGGGAGACACTAATGCAGGCTTCACAGCCGACTGTCAATACAATATTATAGGCGTAGAAACGTTGTTTTAGCTGGGGGCCAAAGTTGGAAAAGGCACTGACAGTAGAGGTCTGGGGAGCCTCCCCAATAAAAATATTTTTTATTTTTACATGGAAATGCCATTAGATGCAATTTTCTGGCATATGACAGCAAACTGTAGTAACAACCAAATCATATTTTGTGGAAGATTATTATGTGACCAATTACAATTTGTATGCAATAACTAACATAAAATACCTCTAGTCCCACTTGATGATTTTACCCAAAACATAATAACGGTATCAATTCTTTGCTAAAACTCATTCCAATATTGATCAAGTCTGCCCTGACTTGATCAATATTGGAATGAGCTTTCTGAGCCTACAATGTTTTTATTTACAATTTGTAATATCTATCATAGTCCCAGGTAATGTCTGTCTTCGGGTAAAATGTGGGCGTGCATTCTCCATTGGCCACAGTGAACAAAATGGTGTCCTGTCTGGAATGAGTGGACACAATTAGTTAGAAAGGCCAAGAGAGGGTGTTGCTAATATTTAAAGCTACGGGTCAGGAAATTTAGCTTAAAGAAATGCAGCTGTCAAAGGAATAATAACCCAATTACAATGGAGTAAGCGTTGAAGCATGTGGTTTTCAGCTTTTACTCGAGAGGACTGGATAAGTTCTTACTAATCTTACATAGTCAAGGGTCAGGTAAAAATTCACAGGGAATAAACTGTGTCAAAGGATTTGTACCTCGAAAGGGATAGTGATTTAGTTTAGATTAGCAGGTGGCCTTGTATACAAGTGACTAATCTTGTATGGTCTAAGGTCAAGTAGAAATTTATGCGGGATAAACTGTGTCAAAGAATTTGGCTCTCGAAAAGGGTAGGGATTTAGATTATGTATTGGCGGGTGGCCTCATATACAAGTGGCTAATCTGGTATGGTCGAAGGATAGGTAGAAATTTAGGAGGGATAAACTGCATTAAAGGATTTGGCTTTCGAAAAGGTTAGGTATTTAATTGAAGTATTAGCAAGCAGTTTTGAGAAAGCAAGGTGCTTATCAACACATGTTTTCTCATGTAGGTTTGATAGTATATACTGGATGCAATTCATTCATGTACGGGAAAAGGTTAAGTCAAAAAGGGTCGTTTTATGAGACAATATGTCATATTATTAGTCTTTGGAATTACAAGATTCGGGAGTTGCCCAAGGAGGCAATCTCATATGAGTGTCAGTTAATATGGCAATTATCATTACAGATATTGATATCAAAGTGCAACATGCTTAAAGAGAGAGGGGTGGAAAAGTTATCCATTTTGATACCAAACATGGATATATAGGGCTAAGGATTATAGACATGCATTTCGGTTTAAACGGAATAATATACTGATTAAATATATAATTTTGTTAGCAACACACTCGTTTTAATGTTAATTAATTCAATACTTATTATGTGGGTTATTATTTATGCATTTTGTTTGAAATCCCTGTAAGATTTCAGACATATTGGTAACAGGAGGAGGTGACAGGACAAGGGTAGGGGAGGCGTAGAAGATTCTAGAACCTCTTCCTCAGAGGAGTTTGCATCCTGCCAGAGGATCTGAGCTTGCAAAGCTGCGCAGTGGTAAGGTGGAGCAGAGGACTGGCTGGCCGTTGTGGTGGCCTGACTGACGGAAGGTCAGCGTGGCGCAGCAATTGGTTGGGGCATTGGTGATGGTTCAGGTTGCTTGGCCGCCGAACTTTCAACTCGTCATGGCGGCGGGTTAGAGAGTAAAGTGCTAGTCGGCAGCCGTGGCGGCACGACTGTTGGTGAGTCAGCATGGCGTGGCAGCTGGCTAGAGGGTAGTGAGCTAGTTGGCAACCGAGGTGGCATGACTCATGGCGGGTTAGAGAAATTAACTGACTAAGCAGAGTTCAAAGGATTTGGTGGACGCTCAGGTGGCTTGGCCGTGGGGAGATCAGCGCAGCGTGCCAGCTGATTTGGGAGTAGAGAGCTTGTCATTAGCCGAGGTACCATGGCTGTTGGCTGGTCGGAACAATGAACTGACTGGGTAGGGTTCAGAGGGTTAGGTAGCCACTCAGGCAGCAGGTTAGAAACTAGAGAGCTAGTCAGTGGCCGTAGTGGCACGACTGTTTGCAGGTCACCGTAGTATGGCGGCTAGTTAGAAACTAGAGAGCTAGTCATCGGCTGAGGTGACATGACTGTTGGTGAGTTACAGAAATGAGCTGACTGGGTAGAGACCAGAGGATTAGGTGGCCGCTTAGGCTGCGTGGCTATCGGGTGGTCAGCGAGTCATGGCAGCTTGTTAGAGCGTAGAGATCTAATCAGCAGCCGAGGTGGCATGAATGTTGTCGGGTCAGAACAATGAACTGATTAGGCAGTGATTATAGGGTTGGGTGGCCGTTGGGCCAGTGTGGCTGATGTACTGTGCACAGCGATGAAGTTGCAACCTAGTTGAATGTCATCTATGCAGAAAAAAGTCCAGATGGGTAATGGGCCAAAGATAATGGCTCCCATGGAACATAAAGAGTTTCACATTGCTGAGGAAGTGAGATCCCCTGTGTGGCAGTCCCTGAGTGGGTATGGAGGGAAACATCGACTGGTTTCCTAATTTACTTCTGAGTCGAGGCACTGGAAAATTAACATAACATAAGTATTCCTAGTGACAATTCTGCACTTAATTAAAGAACATATCTAAAGAAAATAATCATTTACATGAAGGGGACTGTCCTCTATGGTATTTAACATAACAACTTTAAAAAATCGAAAATCGTTTTATTTTTCATTTTTATGCAGAAACATATTGTACATGCAATCCAGAAGTTTCAGTCAATTATTTTTACAAATAATGAAGATAAAGTGTTCTTTAAATGATGACATCATCCTTACTGCGTCGTCGAAATGATTGAGTTTGACAGAATCACACGCTTATTCACACTTTGGTACATTTTTCTCACTTACTTATAGTTCGATTTTAGAGAGAAATATCATTGAAATGAGGAGTGAAAATTCAACTCTTTTGTGTTACAAAGTTTTGATTTTATTTTCTCTTTTTTTTTCATGATTATTTTATGTCTATACGAAGAAAATTAAGAACAAATTTATTAAAAATACTTAAAGGGAAAATAAAAAATCTGTCGCACAGAATTATTTTAATTATAAATAAGTTTTGATGGTATGATTTTCAATATAATTGGTGTCATATTAGTGGAGAAAAATGTATGTAAAATAATTTTATAACACATGATTTTTTATCAAATTACTTGAAATTTTTATATGATGGAAGTCTTATACATGTCTAAAACATATCTAGGAATTGTGTATTTTGAATCATTAGGAAAAAAATGCAAGACATGCCTTATTGGAAACAAACCATATTGCTATAATTTCAGTAAATTATAATTCCATTGTATTCTATTTTCCTTCTTAATATACACATTTCAGGAACATCTCAAATAAAGACCTATGATATGATAAAACTAAGCTACATGATAACTTCATAACACTAGACACGTAAATCCCTTAGTTACAATATAATCAGTTTCTCAGTCATTAACACATTTATAATAACTGACTGTACATGGAATCTTTAAGAAATATTCCTTAAGCACTTCAAGGAATTTAAATGTCTTTAGCGAATTCCACCAAATAGTTATCGGATCCGTAGTACATTTTACTCTGGTCTAACTCATTACGACCTCTAGCTTCCTTCATTAAATTGTAAAAATCTCTTAAATAATATCATTTCACCTACCGAACCATTTATTTTCCCACTGTTAAGACCGTCTGTCTCAATTACCTCACGGTTCACTGGCGAGTTCTTATAATTCCACTAAAAGGTCCTCCAATGTGGACTTTCACCACTCAAGAACGTCTGCTCTCTGTGGCACTATTGTTCGAAAGACCGACCTTTTTTTCCTCCCACATAATTGACCGGGCGGCAGGAAAAACGAACTAATGGTTCTTTGTTTTGCTAATCACAAAGAGAAAGAAAACTGGTAAAGCATCCCACATTATTATTGTCCCCAAAGGAAACTTGCTCATTTGTAATTTTTTTATGATGTGACAAAGCATAAGCTTTTATTAAGTCACCTAAGATTTAATTGTAACATTTTCAATTTTACCGTGAAAATAGCTGTTTTGGTGACTGCACTGGGAACAGTTATTTACAGTCTCACAAAGAAAATGCCTGAACTTTTCCTACGTTGACACCATGACAAGATAGACGTAATGGTCGGCCCCGATGACAATGTCGATCCTACTGAACGTGTCATGTTGTATCTTGGTGTCCCGAGTTTGACACCACAACCCTTAAAATGGATGACAAGACCAGTGATTCCTGGGACCGTAATGGTTTTGTCAGCTAAAGGGGTGACAAGAGTGTAGACAGTGCGGCGATGCCGTCCAGGACAGAGGGACACTTTGACTACTGCGTAGTCCTGAACATGTCCCCTGTTAGTGAAGAAAGTGAGTACCACGAACTCACAACATAGGAGTCAGAGACCCAGGCAGTTATCTAGAGTGGGCGTGATGAAAGTATGCAAGTTTCCTGAGTCAAAGAAACCATGCATATACACAGGGCATTCTCTATGCATGAGACAAAAAGTGGCAGTGGTGAGTGCGGTGACTGTTGTGGGCAGGTGAGTGGGTAGGGTCCTCAATGAGTTGCATGGAAGACTAGAACACAGGGGTAGTATGTGGGCTTGCTGACACCACTGACAGACAATTGAGGTGTTGCAATGCTTTGTGTTGTAGTCAGAGATACTGCTTTTGGTGCAACGAGTTCGTTGTTGTAGATTGGCTTTGCGTTCGTTGAGGGTAGCATAGTTTGGGCAGACTGTTGGTCTATGGGTTGTATCTTGACAATACAGACATGGCTACTATGGTCTACAACCAGAGTATTCTGGGTGGTTGTTGCAGCGGCATGACTGTCGGAGGGTTAGGGAGGTGAGGCGAGGTGGTTGGTTGGATTGTTGAGGCCTAAGCTACCACTGGGGAGGTAGGAGCGGTGGGTGGTTAATGTGGTGAGGTGGCTGGTTGGTATGGACATGATTTGGCACAAAGCCCCAAAATATTCAGTCTTGGCTTTCATACGATATGGCACATGTCTTTCAGGTGGAGTACTGGTTCTCCTACTAGCCGAATGGGTGTTCACCTGCTGCATCTGACGAGACTGTAAGTATTTAGACTCTTTCTTAAATGCTTGAAGGTAGGGTATTCATTTTGACAAATATCAAGTATTTTTGATAGGGCTTTGGTCGGGATTCTTTTAATGGTGACCCATCGGGGGATATGCGAGGTATACTCGCCATTTTTGAGGTTGCGATACAGCTCCTCCAGGTTCAGCCATTGTTCCCGCAGCTCAGAAGGCATCTTTCCTGGGTATGGAAGCTGTTTGAAAGCTCTTGATACGCTGAAAATCGTCGTAATCCTGCTGCTGGATTGTCACCCACCGTTGGCACTGACCGGAGGTATAGATGAAGTTGCATATGAGGGACTTCGCCAAACCTTGGCAGGATTTCTGTAGGGCAGCAAACTTGTGGGGTTCATTGTACTCCTTGTCCTCTATAAAGACCTTGAATGAAGACTACCAGGAGTACCAAGATTCGATCCTGCCATCGAACATGGGGTGATCAGGATCGGGCAGCGGTCCTGTGATGACAATGTTGGTTGGAGCAAGTGAAGTGGGTAAACGGCTGCTGTCACAGCATGCCATGAGGCGGGTGACTGTCCTGAACAGATCTGGATAGTTCAATGATGTTTTTCTGCTGAAGGGTCTCTCCAAGCAATATCTTGTTGCCCTGAACGATTGACAGGTCCCCGTTGAACTGCTTGCTTTTCTCTTTGTTGAGGGCAAGGTCTGAATAAACCTCGAAGATGAGGAGCTTGATTTTCACATCTTTGAGCAGGTCTTGGATCCTCTTGATCCTGGTTGGGCTGATGATCGGTTGAACAGCAATTTCGTCTAATTGGTGTTGTTGTGAGCCAGGTTTGTTGTCAGGAGCGGGGTCGGTTTCAACTGTGGTTTCGGACGAGGGTGTGAACCGTTGACCGGAGGGTGAAGGCGGTGGGGTCTTTTAGTGATCTGCTGGGCTAAATGCGCTCATGTTTTCATTGTTATGAGTTTGGGCTGCGAATCACAAAATATGTGATTGGGAACACAAAATCACGAATGTGATTGTAGGGTTAATAGGTTAGAACAGCAAATCAAAGATTATACGATTGGGGCTGCGAGAATCACGAATGTTATGGTATTTAGATTAAGATTTTAAGGATTGAGCAGCAAGTCACTGGGCTGTTAATCGGGGAATACATGATTGGGAGCAAGAAATCACGAATGTGATTGTAGGGTTAATAGGTTAGAGCAGCAAATCACAGAATATGCAATTAGGGCTAAGAGAAGCATGAATGTGATGGTATTTAGATTAAGGGTGTAAGGGTTGAGCAGAAAATCACTGAGTAAGTGATTGAAAGTTGCATAAATCACGTGTGTGAGTATGTTTAAGTTTGCAGCAGTCAATCATGGAAGAAATTACTACCAAAATCACTTTTAGCAGCAAATCACTGAACAAGTGGCTGAAGGCTGTGGGGATCACGTGTGTGATGAAGTTTAGGGTTGAGTTAGGTTAAAGCACATGGTACACGTGGTAGGGCACTTTCATTTACTAGCAAGGCAGTTGTGGGTTGAGGGTACTCTCGATCTGAGAAGAGAATGTTTGTATCCCAAGATGATCCCAAAATTGATTAAATTAATCAAAAATAAGTATTTATTCTTTAGCAAAAAAGCAGGCATGTTTAAAGGTACACATCAGTGACCTCACTTGTTTTCTTCGAGGTATGTTGACTATGTTAAGAAGTACGTTATATGTACTCATATGTAGAAAAATAATTTTTCATCATATTGACTGTAAATTATACAAAGAAGATCATCAAAATTAAAACCTTAATATTACTCTTAACATAGAACGTGAGTAGATAAAGCTGTAGAGTAGAGTAGAGCAGGGATTTAAAGGTTATTTTATGCCCTATCTTGACACTTAAAGATTTTTATGAATCAGGGGTGCTTTAGAGCAACAGAAGGAGGCACATCAGGGATTATTTTATTAAAAGGGAGCAGAGCAAAGTTTTTTAATTTTACATGCTATATAAATGTTACTAGGACATCATAAATAACATAGCGCAAGACAAATGAGGTTTGATTTATTACATGAATTGAGCAAAGGTTTAGGGTTTTAATCTTACTTATATAAATGTTACTGGGACATCGCAAATAATGGAGTGTAAGTCAAAATGGGTTAATAGATTTAGTGAATAGAGAAAAGGTTAGGGTTTTAATTCTACTTATATAA
Organism: Palaemon carinicauda; assembly: GCF_036898095.1. Lineage (NCBI taxonomy): Eukaryota > Metazoa > Arthropoda > Malacostraca > Decapoda > Palaemonidae > Palaemon > Palaemon carinicauda. The sequence continues at coordinate 83,910,699 of NC_090757.1, forward strand.
ATGTTACTGGGACATCGCAAATAATGGAGTGTAAGTCAAAATGGGTTAATAGATTTAGTGAATAGAGCAAAGGTTAGGGTTTTAATTTTACTTATATAAATGTTACTGGAACATCGTAAATAACAGAGTGTAAGACAAAATGGGTTGATTTTCAAATAAATAATGGGGCGTAAGGAAAAGAGGCACAAAGATCAAGCGACAGTAGGAGGTGAAATAGTAGGATTTAGAAGAATGGAAAGGATTCTGGCATTTCAAACTTCTTTTGTGTCTCATTCACCCGTTTTTTCCACATGGTTTTGCGGGCAGCGTTTCATTCAAGTGGTGTGTTGTCTTCTTGAGGGCGGCCATTGGAGGAGGTTTTTCAGGGGTGCAATTTAGGCATCTTGAGGGCAGGGAGGTATTTTCTTTCATCAGGTACATCTGGGTGGCATCGTGTTCATTGTTGTTTGCTTTGTTTTTTTTTTTTGACGCATTCTTCATGTGGCCACAGTTTTTTCTTTATTTCACTTATCACTGTCAAAGTTTTTCTTTTATTGTTTTCCTTATTTTTGAGAGTACTGTGGGTTTTCCTTTAAGTCCTGATTCGCATTCGATTAGCATTAGACCATTTAAAGATGTGGAGGATTTGTTCAGGAACCACTTCCTTAAGGACTGGCACTGAGGCCTATAGAAAGGTGATCACTTTTTCCCCACTATCAAAAGGGAGACAAATACAATAGCCCGTTTATCAGCATGTACCTTGTAACGTGTGTACCTTTGGTCCTCTAACTTTGTTGGATCTATAAACAAAGGGTTCCTAAGGTCTAATCTCTAGATCAACTGTAGAGATACTGGTGGTGGAGGGGGTTGGTCACTTGAATAGTTTCAAAATAGGTCATTCTTTTGTTAAGGCAGAAATAAAAACAGGAACATTAACTCTCTTTTATTAAATTGTTCACAGATGCACAGTCAAGTTCAGAAAGAGTTATAGTGAATTAAAATTTGCAGGGATGAACGAATTATTGATTTATTCTTATCAAACACAGTAAAGTTCACAAGGAGTCCCAGTAAATTTGGTCTTTTCTTCTCGAGTGTTATGTCCGTCTCCGAGTAGGAAGGGGGCGGTCACTCTCCTAGGCATTATCTTCTGTCTCCGGTTCACAGGATGAGGTTGTAAGGTCTGCCCATGGATATACCCATTGGCCATGGCGAGTAAAATGACATCCTGTCCAGAATGAGAGGACACAAATGGGTAGAAATGCCAAAAGAGGGTCGTACTAAGATTTAAATCTACGGGTTAGCAAATTTAACTTAAGGCCACCCGCTAATACTTAAACTAACTCCCTATCCCTTTCGAGGGCCAAATCTTTTGACACATTTTATCTCCTGTGAATTTTTACCTTACCCTTGACCATACCAGATTAGTAAGAACTCATCTAGTCCTCTCGGGTAAAAGATTAAAATCATTTGATTCAACACTTTCTCCATTGTAATCGGATTATCATTTCTTTGGTATGGTAGAATGACAGGTAGAAATTATGAAGTATAAACTGTGCCAAAAGGTGTTGCTTTCATAAAGGGTGGCAGTTTAATTGAACCATTAGCGGGTGGTCTTGAGAGGGCTTATCAATACATGCTTTTTTCAAGTAGGTTTAATGGTATATGCCGGAGATGACTCAGCTATGTAGAGGAAAATTTTAAGTAAAAAATGGTCGTTTTATGAGACAATACGTCGTGTTAATAATTTTTTGGAATTTTAAGACTCAAGGAGTCAATCTCATAGAAGCATGGGGGGGGGATCAGTTAATCTGGCAATTAGAAATATGAATATTGATATCAAAGTACAACATGCTTAAAGAGAGAGGGGTTAAAAAGTTACTCATTTTGATACCAATCATGGATATATAGGCCTAAAGATTATAGACATGCATTTCGGTTTAAACCAAGTAACATAATAATCAAAAATTTAATTTTGTTGGTATTACACATATTATAGTGTTAATTAATTCAACACTTATCATGTAGGTTATTATTTCTAGATTTTCTTCGAAATCTCTGTAGGATTTCGGACATCTATACACACACACACACTCATATATATATATATATATATATATATATATATATATATATATATATATATATATATATATATGAGTGTGTGTGTGTATATGTAATGATTAGAATAGTTAATATTACATGTTTAAAACAAATGACGTAATATGTCATGTTGGTTGGAGGAGCTAACCCTGGGATTTGCTGTAGTCATTCAAATCATAAACAGGACATACAATGCAAACCTATGCAAACCTCGGCAAATTGACATTCTTCTTAAACGTCAACACATTGTCTCAGCGTGTGAAAGTTTGTGACGTCACCGGATGCAGGTGTCTTCCGAGTTTGTGATGTGTCTAAAGTAAACTAAGCATACGATATCTGTGATATCGATAATTTAGTTAGTTCATATCTATACTTCACCAGAATTGGTCATCTGGACCAACCCAGCTTCCTCCAGTGATGGAGATGTTTAACTCTGTTGTTTTTATAGAATAAATACTTAAAACTATTAAGATGTATTCAGTTAATCCATTTTCATACATCTGCAACAACACTTACTCAATGTGTGCTTACAACAGTAGCACGCCAATAAATGGTGGCAGCGATTAAACTCTAAGACAGCGGTTAAACTCTAAGAATTAGAGAAAAATCATCAAGACTTCAAAATAATAGCTGTAAAACCAGAGAAATATCTTCAAGACTTCAACATAAAAGCTGTAAAACCAGAGAAAGATCTTCAAGACTTCAAAATAAAAGCTGTAAAACCTGAGAAAGATCTTCAAGAACTCAACATTATCTACAAGAATCTACAATTTTGACTAAGTCCAACGAAACAGCTAACATCAACATATGTTAGAATACAACTTGAATCTTCAATCAACATCCTAGGAAACCCAAGGACTGGCGTTCAACAATTGCAAAACATATCCAGGAAGAACTCCATTCAACAAGAAACTAGAACGAGACATCGCTAACAAAACATCAAGAGAGAGAGAGAGAGAGGACGTGTCGACTTCATATATAAGCTAAGTACAGATATTTTGAATTAATTCCAGTTTGGGCAATGAAGTGTAGTTATCACAAGTCGTTAGTCGATTATTGCTGGGGTGAGTGAATTGCTAAACTTTGTTATAGGAAATTCCGAATTCTCATTTAGAATTTTTCTTTCTATGTGCTAATTCCTTTTTCTTTCAGAGATTCTCGGGGAAATGTTTTGGGATTAGTAACATTGTTGGGGGAATTTTATTATACATATGCGTTTACGCAGTGGGCGTCTGTACTCATATAGATATTTTGATAGAATTGCAAGTGGTCAAAGAGATAGAAAAAAAAAATACAGCAGACATGGCTCCTCCTGTCAGCCCTACCCCTGGACCTAGTGGTGTAGGCCAGGCTAATCCTCCTCCAATTGTGACGCTTGTAAATGCCAGGTCAGCAATCCTTCCTTTTCAAGGTCGGGTCAACGGGTTCTTGCCACAAAATGTGGAGTCATGGATTTCATCCGTTGATGCCCATTTAAATGCCAAACAAATCGTAGATCCTTTTGTACAATTACAAGAAGCTAAAAGTTTTATAGATTTTTCTAAGGGGGATGCGAGTGCATATTTAAGAGGTGTTTCATTTCAAGAAGCAGTTACTTGGGATGATTTCAAAGTTAGGTTACGCGCGATCTATGGGGTTGAGGAAGCCTTGGATGTAGTGTTAACGTTACGAAATACACTTAATCAAGCCACTATGAATCGGCTTAATGTTATTGAGAGAGCAGCTCTCATAGCTGATAGGCTTAACGAATATCAGGACATTTTAGGTAATTCCACTTGGGTTACTAACGATAACATCTCCGTGAAAGATTTTTTACGATTAATGTATTTGACTTGCATGACACTTATGTTGCCTGAAGCTTTAGTGCGGTGTTTTGATAAGAAGTTAACGCCTACAAGTACGGAATTGGATGTCTACAAACAGATAAAGAAACACATGTCCAAGTGTCCAGATCTCGATCCCGTGTTAACTCAAGTTTTTGCAAAGAATGAAACAAAACCACAAACAGTGAACGTAGTTAACAGTCCAGTAGCGGGAGTGACGTGTTACAACTGCAAACGTCAAGGTCACATAAGCGCAGACTGTAGAACAAAATTTTGCTCAATTCACAACACTGCAACACATTCTTATAGTCAATGTTACTCGCGTAAGACACAACAATATCCTAGAAATACACAGTCAATTCCACAGTCAGTTCCATATGGAAATAAAAAGAAAAATCCTCATTTTAACAATAAGAAGAAACAACCAAATGTCAATGCAGTTCAGAGTCCAAAACAAACAAACACTTCTTCAAATATCGCTGAGCCTGGGCCGTCAAACCAGACCTCGCAAGGTCAGACTAATTTTCAGAATGTGCAGAGCAAAGCAAATACCACATAGTTAACTCTAGAGGGGAAGAGAGTGATGTTGGGTCAAGGTCATTCATGTCAACATCAATAGTATTGAATAATCAATTTAATGTTTTATCAGATAATTGTGAGACAATAGATTTTCCTATGAAACACACGGCCGAATTAAGTAAAACAGTGCATGCTCCCGTAGATTTGCAAAGAATTCATACAATAATAAGCCAAAATGAGTTACGGCCAACCTTATATGCTGTAAATTTAGAACACAAATCCTTTACGTTATTTTTTTACTCTGGTAGTCCACGTAATATTATGGATTTGAAGACGCATCATTTGTTGTTTCCGAACTTTCCGATTGAAAAATCAGGAATTAGACTTTCAGGTATAGGAAATAATGAATTAAACGTCATGGGCATAACTCATATTCAGTTCAGAGTCGGTAATCGCACGTTTGCCGATACATTTGTTGTTGTAAAAAACATTAATATGTATCCAGCTGTAATTATAGGATACCCATCTATGGGAAATCAAAACATTATCTTAGCTCCTGCCAAGCACGGCGTGTATATCAAAGGGAAATTCTATAAGTCTTCTAATACTTTAAAGTCAGTTTTGGATAAAAAGGAGACGACAAATGTAACCGTAACGTACGTTGAAGAACCAATAACTTGTCTCACTAATAAAGAAATAATATACGCGACCCAGCAGAATTCTCGTTCACCCGTAATATCATCTTACACGCAATCTATCGAACCAAACATACCTTCGAATTTAATAGTGCAAATAAAGAAAACACTACCGGGATCTGAAATATTAATCCTTTCCGATACTTTGAAAACTAACGGATTGTCTGTCATACAAGCTATTCATACAGTAGGCTCACATCAGCAATGTAATATCGAAGTCTGTAATCATTTAAATAACACTTTAGTAATTCACAAAAATCAACATATCTTGGATGTAGAAGTTTATAAACGTCGTATTCTTACCGTTGCTGAAATCAATCACTCTCAATCAGTTGCGGATGAATCCCTTTTGCGATCTATCAAAAATAAAATCAGTAAGGACATTCAAGACGAAGAAATTCAGCAGAAAATTTTTGAACTTTTAACTAAATATACAGATGTCTTTTCCACTACGGATGGATCCTTAGGAAAAACAGATGTGATCGAGCATCAAATAAGGTTAAAGGACAAGCAGAAAATTATATATGTACCCTCGTACAGACTCCCTATGAAATTCCAGAATGAAATAAATGATGAAGTAGGTAAAATGTTAGAGGAAGGAGTCATTAGAAAATCAAACAGCCCTTATAATTTTCCTTTAATAGTTGTACCGAAAAAAGATCGAACATGGCGTATCTGCGTCGACTTTCGTCGTCTAAATGAGAAAACGATCCCTGATCGATTCCCAGTGCCATGTACTGACGATATTTTGTCTTTGTTAGGTCAGAATAAATATTTTACCAGTTTGGACTTACTTAAAGGCTTTCACCAGATATCATTAGAAGAAGATATTATCCCATACACAGCCTTCAGCACAGCCAGGGGACATTATGATCTTTTACGGATGCCTTTTGGTTTACGTTGTGCTCCTATAACATTTACAAGAATGATTAACATAGTGTTTGGAGACTTGTTAGGGGATATATTGCATGCCTATATGGATGATCTTGTAATCTTTTCCAACACCTTAGAAGAACATCTACGTAAGTTAGAACTAGTACTACAGAGATTAAGACAACATAACTTAAGGGTAAAGATTAGTAAGTGTGAATTTTTCAAAAAAGAATTAATATATTTGGGTTTCATGGTGTCAAGCCAAGGTCTTAAAGTAGTCCATGATAAAGTGTCGGCTATACGTAATTTTCCCATACCTACTAATGTCAAGGGAATACAGCAATTTCTGGGTTGTAGTGGATATTACAGGCGTTTTATACGCAACTATTTAATAATAGCCGCTCCTTTAACTGATCTTACGAAGAAGGGCGTAGATTTCATATGGTCTGAGCAACATCAACAGGCGTTTAATACTTTGAAAGATGAACTGTGTAGTTCTCCTATCTTAAAATTTCCTGACTTCGGTAAGGAATTCTTCATTGCAACAGACGCCTCAGACTTAGGAGTAGGAGGGGTATTGCTTTAGCAATATGATAAACAGTTTTTCCCGATAGCTTTCTATTCTCGAAAATTGAGAACTTCCGAAAGTAAGTATGCAGTAATAGACAGGGAAGGACTAGCTATTGTTAATTCGCTAGTGCATTTTAAGTTCATAATTTACGGTTATCCCGTTAAGGTTCTTACTGACCATAAACCACTAACAGAGTTCTTTAAAGGCTTCAACCACAGCCCTAAACGAACTCGGTGGCATTTGATCATTCAAGATTTTGGCGCAAGAATCGGGTATTTACCTGGGAAAGCAAATATCATTGCGGATGCATTATCACGCAACCCCGTGTCATCTTGTACGGAGCCTTTAGCTGAATTAATAGATATATCAACATCCATGCCTATTGTAAAAACAATATCTGAACAAGAAGAATTAGGCTGGAGTGCTGAATTGTTACAGACTGAGCAAAGGAAAGATCAGAAAATAGAAACAATTATAAATGCTTTGAAAGGCAATCATAAAGAAAAGGAATATATAAAGTATAAGCAGCAGAATTATATAATCAAAGATAATATTCTGTGTAGGACTGTGACAAGGAAAACCCACAATACACCACATGTAACTAACGACCAGGTAGGAGTACCAATCTCACCTATTTTTCACTGTCCTGAATTGGTTGTATTCAAATCCATTACATGGACACCCTGGGTTCTCATTAATGTCACAGAAAGCCAAATCATTGTTTTATTGGCATACAATGCTTACAGATATAAAAAGACACATAGCTAATTGTCGCACATGTCAGGAAAACAAAGGGCATACGAAAACACCTGTCAGCCTAGGAGCTTATCCTGTGCCCAATCAACCCTTTGAAAGAATACATTTAGATTTGTTAACAGGATTTTACGAGTCAGACAGAGGAAATAAGCACCTCTTAGTAATTATAGATGCTTTAACTCGATATACAGAACTAATAGCGCTTAAAACTAAAACTGCGATTGAATGCGCTAGGAAGTTTTACGAGTGTTACATTTGTAAACATGGAATTCCACTCATGATAATCTCAGACTCAGGTGGTGAATTTAATAATCACTTTCTTACCTCATTGTGTGAATTCCTCAACATAAAGAAGATTAATACCATGATATATCACCCAGAGTCGAATGGGCTAGTGGAAAGAGCAAATAGGAAGATATTAAATATATTGAGGGTAACACTAGGGGGATCAGACCCCAACTGGGATATTGCAATACCGGCGGCACTGAGTACTCTGAATCATTCATATCATATATCAATTAAAATGTCACCGCATGAAGCACTGTATGGTACCCCAGTTAGAACACCTTTCCATGTATTAACGCCTACAACTAATCTATCAAATCCTTTAAAAGAATGTATAAATGCAAGTATAAGTCGATATGATATCCTTCGAAAGAATTTTTAAGAATCACAAATCATAATGAAAAGGAATCATGATAAAATAGCGAAACCAACTAAAACATATACCGTGGGTGATAACATCTATATTCAAATCAATGTCAGAAAAGGGCTCAACTATAAACTAACACCTAAGTTTGAAGGCCCATTTAACATTTTGGAAACATTAACGGCCAATAAGTTTAGAGTTCAAAACGTATCCCAACCCACGGATGAGAGAATAGTACCATTGGCTCACATAAGAAATTAAAAAGAAAAGAGAGGAAAGGAAGTGAAGGAAAATTTTATTCTATTTTATGTGATTAAAAGTTTTCTTTTTAATACAGGAGTAATTACATATATTTTTTCTCGTTACAGGTTTCCAAGATGAATTTTTTGTTGTTGGGAGTGATATTGTTCGCTCAGACATTTTTCTCGTATGGGATGAGCTCTAAGACTAAAAATATATATTTTAAATATGGCAATATAGTTGAAAGACAAGAAGACATTTTTATTACATCAACCAACGTAATTGTAGAAGTGAATATGCAAGCAATTTTTCTTCAAGAGAATGATGTCATTAGCTTAAGAACCGCCATTTCAAGGTTTTCTGCATCATTGGATGAGTTGCATAGAAGACCTTTTCATTTGACTACTAAGAGTTTGCTTGGATCAACATTAAAAGTTGCAGAGATGCTATCTGATGACTTGAAAAATAAGACTGGCGAGACAGGATCTTTGGCTTATGACCTTTTGATGTGGACTGTAGGACACGAACATAAAGAAAGACGGAATCCGTTTATTTATGCTGCATTAAGCATCTTTGGGTCTGTTGCAAGTTTAGGTTTAGGAATTTCCAATCGTCTTACAATTAGTAATCAAAATAAGAAAATTGAGTTCTTGACTCATAAAGATGAATTGATTATGTCAGAACTAAGGAATCAGTTAGCTTTAATCAATAAAATTATGGATTTATTAAATGAACATTCAGATGATATCGTTCAAATTATGGAAGTACAGGATTTGTTGGCAACATTAACGTATTATGATTCAAAGATAGATCACATACATAACAGAATTACACATTTCATTGAGAAATCCAAGGATTATGTAGAAGCTATCACGTTAGCAACTAAAGGTGTATTGTCACCCCATTTGTTGCCTATAAGTTACTTAAAATTAATTCTGAAGAACGGAAGGGATAAACTAGGCTATGTTCCTTTGTTAGACGAACATAGGTTAGAATTTTATTACAGCCTAATTACAGTAAACGTAGATAATAACAAGATTAGGATTACAATTCCCTTTGATTCTTCTGATGCCTGGCAATCTTACAGGATATCACCATTTCCGACTTTCATGACGAATCACTCAAATCCAGTAATATCCAGTTTGACAGGACAGGTATTGATTTCCCCAGACAAGGAAACATATACGGTCATTAAAGACTTAAATCAATTAACTCACTGTTCAGACGCAATGGATAGAAAAATATGTACAGCTGACTCATTTGAATTCCGTAAAAACTTAATGGATTCATGCGAGTTAGGTATAGTGCTAGACGGTGCACTCTCCCATACAAGTGAAAATTGTCTGGATAAGCTTTATCCCTTTGACAATAATGAGTTCAATTGCAGACTGAATAATGGCTCGTGGATACGATACGACAAGGACGGCTTCAATGTATCATGCCCTGACGGATCCACGTCCTTCGCCCATATCTTCGTCGCAGCAGATGGTTGTGTCGGGACTTCCCCGAATTCCATGGTGACTGGTCTACGGACAATCATCAGAGAACGAGCCTACTTCGCGAGCTTCACGTGGACCTCTACAATGCCAGCACTTCCTCTCCCGTACAACGGACATGTGGCAAAGCGGTTGATGAAACTTACCGAAAAGGACCACCTGTCACCGACTTATAAGGAAATTCTTCACCCCATACTACTGGCTGGTTTGTGTATCACGGTGGTGATATTTATCGCCGTGAACATCCTTGTTTGGCGTAGGTTACGGCACAGCAAGCAGCTAAAAAGGAATGAGTTGCCTAGCCCCGACAATACGCCCTATCTGATTCAGTTCAAAGCCGTTTGAGTGGCCACCTCATTCGCTAAGGGAGTAATTTGTCGGGAAGATGTTTGTATGAAAAGCTGATTAGTACGCTAGTAATATGTAATTAAAGAAATTTTCTACATTTGCATAGTTAAAAATACATTTAAAACAACGTTTAAAAAAAAAATAAATAAATAAAAAAGGATATAAATCATTTTTTCTCTCGGCATCTAATAAAAATATATAAGCCGGAATGTTAAAAAAGAAAAGAGAAAAAAAAATAAAATATATAACAGAATCTATGGGCATCTAATAAAATATATCAGCCCTATATATATATATATATATATATATATATATATATATATATATATATATATATATATATATATATATATATATATATGTACGAAACCGTGGTACGTGTACGTACCAGGAATTCGTGTTTGTGCACTAAAAATTGAGTATTTTGTTTCTGACAAAGGTAACAATTATTCTTTATCAAGTTACCGAATTATATGTAAGTCAGAAGTTTTTTTTTGGTACCATATAATCATTTGCTAGCAATGTACCATATATATGATCTTGGTTTTATCATGCATTTTTCTTTTTGCTTTGGTAATATCTTTTTTGTATGCATTATTGTTATTATTTTTTAATGTGCCTATTTGGACATTCGTCCTCGGTTGATTATGGCTAAAGTTAAACAAAGAATAATACGTATATCCAGTCACACCTAATAACCATGTTCCGGCTTGTTGTTAAATTTTTGTAAAAAAAAAATTGAGATAGCTGGCCGAGCTAATGTAATGATTAGAATAGTTAATATTACATGTTTAAAACAAATGACGTAATATGTCATGTTGGTTGGAGGAGCTAACCCTGGGATTTGCTGTAGTCATTCAAATCGTAAACAGGACATACAATGCAAACCTATGCAAACCTCGGCAAATTGACATTCTTCTTAAACGTCAACACATTGTCTTAGCGTGTGAAAGTTTGTGACGTCACCGGATGCAGGTGTCTTCCAAGTTTGTGACGTGTCTAAAGTAAACTAAGCATACGATATCTGTGATATCGATAATTTAGTTAGTTCATATCTATACTTCACCAGAATTGGTCATCTGGACCAACCCAGCTTCCTCCAGTGATGGAGATGTTTAACTCTGTTGTTTTTATAGAATAAATACTTAAAAACTATTAAGATGTATTCAGTTAATCCATTTTCATACATCTGCAACAACACTTACTCAATGTGTGCTTATAACAGTAGCACGCCAATATATATATATATATATATATATATATATATATATATATATATATATATATATATATATATATATATATATATATATATATATATATATATATATATATATATATATATATATATATATATATATATATATATATATATATATATATATATATATATATATATTATATATACATATATATAAATATATATATATATATATATATATATATATATATATATATATATATATATATATATATATATATACAAATTTCATGGTGTGGATAGGGAAAGAGTAGTTCAAAATGTCCTTTTTTATTATTCCCAACGTTTCGTGATTCTTAATCACATTGTCCAGGGCTAAAAATAAAACATATACAAAAGAATTAAGAAACAGTTAAAATTTTTTACAAATTCATTCAAAACTATAAAAACCAGTTAAAATTTAAATGAAAATTAAAAGGAAAAAATTGATAAATATATATATATACATCACACAAAGTAGTGGAACCAACCTCGCAGAAGCGTAGTGAGAAACTGTATGCCAACAAGAGTTAGAAAACAAACCAAAGAAAACTATGACAAATACAACTGAATAGAAGAAGCTTGGGTATTTAACGACGGAACTAGTCGTTTGATTGATATGGATTCAAGAAGAGGTAAGTCATGGTTATTTGACACTTTACCAATGATGGTAAAATCTTTGTTTTCAATATTTTGTTTGCACATTTTAGCATGAATCCGAATATTAGAATGTTCAGGGTTGGATATTCTGCAACTAGTTCGATAGCTAACACCTCTCTGGGAATCAATTCTGACCTTTAACAACCTCTTGGTAGATCCTACGTAGGTCCCAGAGTTACACTTTGGGTAATTATATTTTTATACCACACCAGAGAACATATAAGGATGAATCACAGTCGCAGTTACAAACTATTCCTGGACTTTCCTGATCTTATAACATTCATCATCATCATCATCATTATCATCATGTCTATCTTGAACTTTTAAATCAATAGTTATCCATTCATCATCTCCTACTCCATGCTTCAGAGTCCTCAGCCATGTAGGCCAGGGTCTCCCATCTCCTCCAGTGCCTTGTGGAGCTCAGTTAAAACAATGGTGAACAGATTGGTGAGTGCAAAGAGCATGCTCAAACCATCTCCATCTACCCCTCACCATGATCTCATCCACATATGGCACTCGAGTAATTCTCTTATAATTTCCTCTCTAATCCTGTCCTGCTATTTAACTCCCAATATTCTTCTGAGGGCTTTGTTCGCAAATCTACTAAATCTGTGGGGTATTGTTTGATTGTCATAACACAAATCATGTCTATACAGTAACACATATCACACTAAACTGATATATAGCCTGATTATTTATATGTAATTTCAGGCGAACTGATTTCCAAATTTCACTTAACCTAGTCATTGTCTGATTTGCTTTTTTCCAATGTTTCATTAAACTCCAATTTTACAGACCCTCTATTAGAGGTCATAGTTCCTAATTATCTAAATGATTCTACCTGATTAATTCTTTCTCCTTCCAATATTTCATAATTCTTTACATATTCCGTTCTCAACATCTCTGTCTTTCTTCTATTTATCTTGACCCCAACCTCATGTGATATTTCATGAATTCTAGTAAGCAAGCATTGCAAATCCTGTGGAGTTTTGGTAATAAGGAGAGCATCGTCAGCACACTCTAGGTCAACTAATTTCCTATTACCAATGTTCTCCACCATACCCAACTGTGCTACGTATAACAAAATTTATGAGGAGGATAAACAACATAGGTGACAACACATTCCCTTGGAGTACTCCACTGTTCACTAGAAATTCATTTGATAGGACTCCAATAACATTAACTTTGCACTTGCTATGCTCATGAACAGACTTAACTAAATTTACAAATTCAAGACGAACTCCATAGTAATGCAAGACTCCACAAAATTGGCCGGTGCACACTATGAAAAGCTTTTTCATGGTCCTGCTTGTTCATCTCTCAGCTTTTAGTCAATCTTTCTCTCTAGTCTCTTTAAAATAAGCTTACTAAATATTTTTATGACAACTGACTAATTATTGCAATTAGTCAGATCTCCTTTTTATGCTATTTTCAACAACACTACTAGCTCCCGTTCATCAGGTTTTGCTTCTTCGCGTGACATTCTACAACATAATCTTGCAAGTATTCTGGGAGTTACTTCATTTTCGACCAATATCATATCTTGAGTTTTTCAATGATACCTTCGACTTCAAACACCTTGAATTCATTCATGGGCACATCAGTCTTCCTCAGCTTAAGCTATACAAATAAGATTATTTACTTCATATCTTCTATTCCTGACCTCAATATAGTGTTCCATCCGACGTTTCCTTTCTTCATCTTTCGTTATAATATCCGAATTTATGGAAACTGTACACTGCCCTTCAGACTGAAAGGGGCTTATGCCAAACAAAAGGGGGAAAAAAAGACCTATCAAATTACTGATGTAAGACTGAAGAAGCTGGTTGTAAATTATCAAAAGGAAAATTCTCTGCAATTTTCTCAGGAGTATTGCCCTTAATTTGTCATAAAAGGGCTTTCTTTAAGCAAATTTCATATTTTTATTACTGGCTTCCAATGTACTTGCCGTCATTTTCATCATGCTTTGAGTATTAAATGGGACCTAAACCTTGCTAATTTTTTCATTTACCCAAAATTATCTTTTTATCAAACCTTGTGCTGTACAGGGTCTTTTATTTTATTCACTCTGGTGAAATTTTCCACGATCGTATACATGTAAACTGAAGATTTAGCCCCCAGAAGTCTCTCTCTCTCTCTCTCTCTCTCTCTCTCTCTCTCTCTCTCTCTCTCTCTCTCTCTCTCTCTCTCTCTCTCTCATCGATTGATAATCAAAAATATTCGTAACTAACTGTTCGACAAGCAAACCCTTTCCCTAATGAAATAACAAAAGATGGCTCAAGGAAGTGAATTTAAAAGATTGAAGGAGAAGGAACTACCATATCTTGAGTTTTTCAATGATAGCTTCGACTTCAAACAAACTAAATTCATTCATGGACACATCAAAGTCTTCCTCAGCTTAAGTTATACAAATCAAATTATTCCCTTCATATCTCCTATTCATGACCTCGCTATAATGTTCCATCCAACGTTTCCTTTCTTCATCTTCCGTTATAACATCCTTAGGAGTAATCTATGGCCATGAGAATTTAATAGAAGTCATCCCCTCATTGGGAAAGAATTTAGTTTTCTCCTTTGAAACCCTCGTGTGCCAAATGATGAGGGTTGTTTTGCCAACCGTTCGAGGTCTTCACAATATGAATAGTAAACTGTAAATTGTTTCGCAATACAATATGCATAGCCTAAATGAAGAAGATAAATATGTCAGCCATTATTAACTTGACAATTGACGAGGATCATGGATGAAAATAAATTCATAAATTGTAACTAGAGGAGCACTCCTTATTGCTCAGACCTCCGCCACGGCAGCTTATTTCTCGGCCTTTTGCTTGACCTTGATCTTTGACGTTAACATGCATTAATTGGCGTGGATTTTCATACACTCAAATATGAACCAAGTTTAAAGTCTCTGTGACAACGATGTCCAAACTTATGGCTGATTACGTGAATTAGACATTTTGCTTGACCGTGACTTTGACCTTGACCTTTCAAAATTCAATCTTTTCCAGTGTTTTACAAGAAAGTTAATCCCTGTAAGTTTCATTACTCTACGATTAGAATTGTGGCCAGGAAGCTATTCAACATTGAAAATTTTGCTTGAGCATGACCTTGACCTTTGACCTTAACCTTCCAAAATTTAATGATTTCCAGCTTTTTACACAAAAGTTAATCCCTGAAAATCTCACTGTTCTACGATTAAAATGAATGCCAGGCAGGTGTTCAATAGCAAACACACACACAAACAAACACACAAACAGGGGGCAAAACATAGCCACCGTTCAACTTCGTTGGTGGAGATAATGAAGGGGCTAATGCTGCTTCCATAAGAGATATTCGGAATGTTGGTATGAAGGTGTGTAAGAACCAGGAATAGAAGCGTAAAAGATGGCCTAATTTACCAACAGCTCATAATGACCAAGGTCTATGATCCCATATTTTCTCGGAGTTAGGAGCCTCACTGATGCTCACATAAAAGACATTTAAGATCTGTTGAATATTTAGTACTGAATTATTTCATGTTATGGTATTTAATTTATTGCGTGTCACGCAGCCATATAGTACAGTACGCACTTGTCCAACTCTAATAAGTGGGTCTTTGCATTTGATGTGCGTATTTCAGTAACCTCCGAAAAGGGATGACATGAGTTTATGAGAAAGTATATCACCATCGCCATACTCGTAAAGATGACATAACAAACTTCACCATCAATACATACCAAACGAAGGCTACCATACGAGAGAGATTACAAAAGTCTTTTGGTTAGGAAACCTGGTGCTTTTAACTCAAGCGAAAAGGAAACCACAGAATGCAAAAGTCTTTTGGTTAGGTAATCAATTGTTTTTATATCAAGCCAATAGGAAACCACAGAATGCAAACGTCTCTGGTTAGGTTATCGATTGTTTTTATATCAAACCAAAAGGAAACCACAAAATGTTAAAGTATTTTGGTTAGGTAATCAATTGTTTTTATATCAAGCCAATAGGAAACTACAGAATGCAAACGTCTAATGGTTAGGTAATCAATTGTTTTCATATCAAGGCAGAAGGAAACCACAGAATGCAAAAGTCTAATGGTTAGGTAATCAATTGTTTTTATATCAAGCCAAAAGGAAACCACAGAATGCAAAAGTCTAATGGTTAGGTAATCAATTGTTTTTATATCAAGCCAATAGGAAACCACAGAATGCAAACGTCCTTGGATAGGTGATCAATTGTTTTTATATCAAACCAAACGGAAACCACAGAACGCAAAAGTCTTTTGGTTAGGTAATCAATTGTTTTTATATCAAGCCAATAGGAAACCACAGAATGCAAACGTCTTTGGTTAGGTAATCAATTGTTTTCATATCAAGCCAAGAGGAAACCACAGAATGCAAAAGTCTAATGGTTAGGTAATCAATTGTTCTTATATCAAGCCAATAGGAAACCACAGAATGCAAACGTCTTTGGTTAGGTAATCAATTGTTTTCATATCAAGCCAAAAGGAAACCACAGAATGCAAAAGTCTAATGGTTAGGTAATCAATTGTTTCCATATCAAGGCAAAAGGAAACCACAGAATGCAAAAGTCTAATGGTTAGATAATCAATTGTTTTTATATCAAGCCAAAAGGAAACCACAGAATGCAAAAGTCTAATGTTTAGGTAATCAATTGTTTTCATATCAAGCCAAATGGAAACCACAGAATGCATAAGTCTTTTGGTTAGGTAATCAATTGTTTTTATATCAAGCCAATAGGAAACCACAGAATGCAAACGTCTTTGGTTAGGTAATCATTTGTTTTCATATCAAGCCAAAAGGAAACCACATAATGCAAAAGTCTTTTGGTTAGGTAATCAATTGTTTTTATATCAAGCCAATAGGAAACCACAGAATGCAAACGTCTTTGGTTAGGTAATCAATTGTTTTTATATCAACCCAAAAGGAAACCACAGAATGCAAAAGTATAATGGTTAGGTAATCAATTGTTTTTATATCAAGCCAAAAGGAAACCACAGAATGCAAAAGTCTAATGGTTAGGTAATCAATTGTTTTCATATCAAGCCAAAAGGAAACTACAGAAAGCAAAAGTCTGATGGTTAGGTAATCAATTGTTTTCATATCAAGCCGATAGGAAACCGCAGAATGCAAACGTCTTTGGTTAGGTAATCAATTGTTTTCATATCAAGCCAAAAGGAAACCACAGAATGCAAAAGTCTAATGGTTAGGTAATCAATTGTTTTCATATCAAGCCAAAAGGAAACCACATAATGCAAAAGTCTAATGGTTAGGTAATCAATTGTTTTTATATCAAGCCAAAAGGAAACCACAGAATGCAAAAGTCTGATGGTTAGGTAATCAATTGTTTTTATATCAAGCCAAAAGGAAACCACAGAATGCAAAAGTCTTTTGGTTAGGTAATCAATTGTTTTCATATCAAGCCAAAAGGAAACCACAGAATGCAAAAGTATAATGGTTAGGTAATCAATTGTTTTTATATCAAGCCAAAAGGAAACCACAGAATGCAAAAGTCTAATGGTTAGGTAATCAATTGTTTTTATATCAAGCCAAAAGGAAACCACAGAATGCAAAAGTCTAATGGTTAGGTAATCAATTGTTTTCATATCAAGCCAAAAGGAAACCACAGAATGCAAAAGTCTAATGGTTAGGTAATCAATTGTTTTCATATCAAGCCAAAAGGAAACCACAGAATGCAAAAGTCTGATGGTTAGGTAATCAATTGTTTTCATATCAAGGCAAAAGGAAACCACAGAATGCAAAAGTCTAATGGTTAGGTAATCAATTGTTTTCATATCAAGCCAAATGGAAACCACAGAATGCATAAGTCTTTTGGTTAGGTAATCAATTGTTTTTATATCAAGCCAATAGGAAACCACAGAATGCAAACGTCTAATGGTTAGGTAATCAATTGTTTTCATATCAAGGCAAAAGGAAACCACAGAATGCAAAAGTCTTTTGGTTAGGTAATCAATTGTTTTTATATCAAGCCAATAGGAAACCACAGAATGCAAAAGTCTAATGGTTAGGTAATCAATTGTTTTCATATCAAGGCAAAAGGAAACCACAGAATGCAAAAGTCTTTTGGTTAGGTAATCAATTGTTTTTATATCAAGCCAAAAGGAAACCACAGAATGCAAAATTCTAATGGTTAGGTAATCAATTGTTTTCATATAAAGCTAAAAGGAAACCACAGAATGCAAAAGTATAATGGTTAGGTAATCAATTGTTTTCATATCAAGCCAAAAGGAAACCACAGAATGCAAAAGTCTAATGGTTAGGTAATCAATTGTTTTCATATCAATCCAAAAGGAAACCTCAGAATGCAAAAGTCTAATGGTTAGGTAATCAATTGTTTTCATATCAAGCCAAAAGGAAACCACAGAATGCAAAAGTCTGATGGTTAGGTAATCAATTGTTTTTATATCAAGCCAATAGGAAACCGCAGAATGCAAACGTCTTTGGTTAGGTAATCAATTGTTTTCATATCAAGCCAAAAGGAAACCACAGAATGCAAAAGTCTAATGGTTAGGTAATCAATTGTTTTTATATCAAGCCAATAGGAAACCACAGAATGCAAACGTCTTTGGTTAGGTAATCAATTGTTTTTATATCAAGCCAATAGGAAACCGCAGAATGCAAACGTCTTTGGTTAGGTAATCAATTGTTTTCACATCAAGCCAAAAGGAAACCACAGAATGCAAAAGTCTAATGGTTAGGTAATCAATTGTTTTTATATCAAGCCAATAGGAAACCACAGAATGCAAACGTCTAATGGTTAGGTAATCAATTGTTCTTATATCAAGCCAATAGGAAACCACAGAATGCAAACGTCTATGGTTAGGTAATCAATTGTTTTCATATCAAGGCAAAAGGAAACCACAGAATGCAAAAGTCTTTTGGTTAGGTAATCAATTGTTTTTATATCAAGTCAATAGGAAACCACAGAATGCAAACGTCTTTGGTTAGGTAATCAATTGTTTTCATATCAAGCCAAGAGGAAACCACAGAATGCAAAAGTCTTTTGGTTAGGTAATCAATTGTTTTTATATCAAGCCAAAAGGAAACCACAGAATGCAAACGTCTTTGGTTAGGTAATCAATTGTTTTCAAATCAAGCCAAAAGGAAACCACAGAATGCAAAAGTCTTTTGGTTAGGTAATCAATTGTTTTTATATCAAGCCAAAAGGAAGCCACAGAATTCTAAAGTCTTTGGATTAGGTAACCTAGTACTATTACAATACTCAAAGTACGAGTGTAATTAGGTCAAGGACAGTGGCTCCTCAACATCTGGATCTCAGCATTGATAATGTTTCTTTAACTCTGTATATCTTTTAAAATTTTAGGTGTGATTCTTGACTTTTGAGAAACTTATTAGGTCTGTGAATTCTTCAATTGCACAAAAAGATTGGCTTATTGAGAAAGTCTTTTAAAATTTTTGGTGATGAATCTATTCTGAAGAAGTGTCTTAACTCTTTCAGTCTACCTTGTTCCGAGTACTGTTCGCCTGTCTGGTCTTCACCTGCTGATTTGCATCTTAATTTGTTGGACCGGAACTTACGGTCTATTAAATTTCTTATTCCTGATCTAGTTATTAATCTTTGGCAGTCGCTCAATTAGTTCGTTGTGCATATTGCATAAGATTTTTCATAATTTTGGTCATCCTTTGCATTCAGATCTTCCCGGTCAGTTCCATTCTGTTCGTAATACTAGGCATGCAGTTAATTCTAATAGCCAGGCCTTCTCCTGCATGAGGCTCAATGCTACACAGTATTCAAGTTGAATCGGTAGAACTTCAAAAGTTAGAACCTGCACCAAATGTTTTCATGTTGAACAGGCTGACATAAATCTTTTTATAGTTTATATATGAAGTATCTGTTTTGATGTTGTAACTGTTTTTAAAATGTTTTATTTTAATTGTTCATTAATTCTCATATCGTTTATTTCCTCATTTCCTTTCCTCACTCGTTTATTTTCCCCTGTTTGAGCCCTTGGGCTTATAGCATCTTGCTTTTCCAACTAGATTTGTAGCTTAGCTAATAATAATAATAATAATAATAATAATAATAATAATAATAATAATAATAATAATAATAATAATCGCCCGTAATCGTAAGTACTGTGTTCCTACTTATTCCTGGATTCTTCCCCAAGAAGGAAGGAGGGACCTTCCCGATGAATTATATTTTCCATGTATGACCACAAAAACTGGGCTTACAAAAGAGAGAAAATATTTTGAGAAAAAAAAATAATAAAAGGTTAACTTAAAACTTATTGAAGTTTAAGGATACAGGTAAATATACAGGGGGGAGAGAGAGAGAGAGAGAGAGAGAGAGAGAGAGAGAGAGAGAGAGAGAGAGAGAGAGAGAGAGAGAGAGAGAGAGAAAATGGTGTATCTTTTTGTTTTAATCATCATAGAAACTATATGCCATTACTTTTGTTGTATATACAGTATTTAATAATATCATTCCGAATCACTAAACATCCTGAAAACTATCCATCATATTCGCTTTGGTTCTTAGAAACATCGGAATTAAGGTAACCATTTATGAAACGAGGAATCCGAAGGGGCCTACAAAAAAAAAAAAAAAAAAAAAAAAAAAAAAAGAAAATAAACACACATATTTGAGAGTTTTAAGCTATCACTTTTACATGCAATTCTGTGCAAGTATCAAAGGGTTCTTATGAATATAAGATATTTCTCTTTTATAGTTACATGTGAGTCTGTAATAAGGTAGTTATATGCTTGATAGAAAGAAAATTTATATATAACGAGGGCATATGCACTTGGCAAGAGGTTAATATCTACTAAATGCAGTATTTAGTTATTCAGTATGTAAAATCTATAATGCAACAAGAATGAAGGTAATGAGTGTTTGTAACTTATAATCAATATTATCGTCATCATCACCATCATCATCATCATTGCCATTGTCTTTATTATTAAACGAATATATAACACTCACTTAAATTAAAAACGTTACTAGAAGATCACATTTAATGAGAAGCTAAGGGAAAATTACTACGACTGAAGAAATCATACGCTAGGAAACATCTGAAAAACATGAGATTATATTTAAATCTTTGTCAAAATAAGAAACGTTAGGAACATTAAATACTAAATCAGTGCAATAACAGGTGTTTGGGGGATAAGAGGAATTTTGCTGAATGTTTTGGATAGTTAGTTTCTGCTTTAAAAATGTAAATCACCTAATTGATAAATGGTTATGTTTTTGTAGATAGCTAGAATTTCTGTTCCTCTATTCAAAATATTTACTTAATAGTTTCGAGGTTCTATTAAGACCAGAAGCTTAAAAATTAATACACATTCAAATAAGGATCAGACAGTTAATAAACACTTTGACAAAACTAAACTGCACCAGATATTTGTTCTAGCTATTGGGCTACAGACGACAAAAAATGAATTCCAAATTATGTTACCAAACATTTTTCATTTAGAAAAGACATTATCCAAATATGAAAATCAAAACACTGAAATATTATAAGGTAGGAAAGTTTATATTA
>NC_090757.1:83937170-83943455 GCF_036898095.1 Palaemon carinicauda
TCCTGCGGATTCTTTGCCTTTACAAAGGCCACCCATTTTCTCCAAGATGACTCATATTGCCTTCTAGTCGATTTGCACTTGTATTCCTCTAGGAAGTCTATGCTGGCTTTCGAAATCCCGAAGCGCTTTCTCACCGCTAGGGCGAGAAAATCATGAGCTGCAGGGTCTGGGTTTTCTGTAATGAAGCGCAGACAGACGACTTCTGGACTCGCTGGGTCAGAACTGGATGTGGTAGCGGCACGAACTTCATCTGTAGTTCCAACGCCAAGGGGAACCACATGCTGTTCGCCCACTTGTGGGCCACTATTGCCGCTACCCCCTTGAAGGATCTCAGTTTGTTGAGGACCCTCAACAGAAGGTTGTGAGGAGGGAACAGATAAATCCTGGACCATCTGTTCCAGTCGAGGGACATTGCGTCCACTGCTTCCGCTAAGGGGTCCTCGTACGGGGACACGTACAGGGGCAACTTCTTGTTGTCTTTCGTCGCAAAGAGGTCTATTTGCAGTTCTGGGACTTGATTCAGAATGAAGGAAAATGATCCTGCGTCTAAGGACCATTCCGACTCTATCGGTGTGAACCTGGATAGAGCGTCCGCTGTCACATTGCGGACTCCTTGAAGGTGAACTGCCGACAGGTACCACTTCTTCTTTTCCGCCAATCGGAAAATGGCTAACATCACTTGGTTGAGAGGTGGTGACCTCGACCCTTGTCGATTCAAGCATCTCACAACCACCTCGCTGTCTGTCACCAATCTTATGTGGATCGAGTGACGCGGGGAGACTTTCTTTAAGGTAAGGAGCACTGCCATAGCTTCTAGAAAGTTTATATGAAAGGTCCTGAATAGCTTGGACCAAGTCCCCTGGACTTTTTTCCGATGAGAGTGACCTCCCCATCCCTCCTTTGAGGCGTCTGAGTGAATCGTCATCGATGGGGGAGGTGGCTGAAGAAGAACAGACTTCTTTAGATGTCTGGCTTGGGACCAAGGTCTGAGAAGAGTACGTAGCCGAGGCGGCACTGGTCTTCTCAGGTCTCTTCGCGCGTTTGATGCATACCTTCTCCAAACTCCGGTTGCATCCTTTAGCTGTGCTCTTAGCACTGGGTCTGTCACTGAAGCAAACTGGAGAGAGCCTAGTACCCTCTCCTGTTCGCGTCTTGATATCCTTTCGGAATCTAGAAGTCTCTTGACAGAGCCCGCTATCTCCTTCCTTTTCTTCATTGGGATGGAGAAACTGTGTGACAAAAGGTCCCAGTGGATTCCCAGCCACTGGAACTTTTGGGATGGAGAAAGTCGAGACTTTTTCTTGTTGATCTTGAAGCCTAGGTACTCTAGGAACTGGATCACCTGACTGGAAGCTTGCAAGCATTCGGTCTCGGATGCTGCCCACACCAGCCAGTCGTCCAGGTAGGCTACTACCTGAATTCCCTTTAGGCGTAATTGTTTGAGAGCTGCGCTCGCAAGCTTCATGAAAATCCTTGGGGCTATGTTTAGCCCGAATGGCATGGCTCTGAAGGCGTACAGTTTCCGTTGTAGCCTGAACCCTAGGTAGGGGGAGAGTCGACGGCTGATTGGAATGTGCCAATAGGCGTCTGACAAGTCTATAGAGACTGAGTATGCCCTCTTGGGTAGTAAGGTCCTTATGTGTTGCAGTGTTAGCATCTTGAATTTGCAATTCACTATGAACTTGTTGAGTGGTGACAAGTCCAGAATGACTCTGAGCTTTTCCGAGTCTTTCTTGGGAACACAAAACAGCCTCCCTTGGAATTTGATGGACTTCACCTTTCGGATCACATTTTTCTCCAACAGTTCTTGAACGTACTCCTCCAAAATGGGGGTGGAGTGTTGGAAAAACCGAAGGCATGGGGGTGGAGTGTTGGAAAAACCGAAGGCATGGGGGTGGAGTGCTGTACCAGCTCCAACCCAGTCCATTCTTGAGTAGGCTTTGGGCCCAGGGATCGAAGGTCCAGCGATCCCAAAATTTCATCAGTCTCCCTCCTACCGGTATCATTTCACTTGGACTGCCGTCCTGAGGTCTTGCCTCCCTGACCACGACCACCTCTGAATCCCCTTCCCCTTGAGGGGCGCCTAGACGAGCCTCTGGCTGCTCCTCTAGGTTTTGCACGAAAGGAAGAAGACTGTCCTTCGAACGTTGGGGCGAATGTGGTTGACTGACCTGGCACAGCCTGGGGTACCCACTGAAAGGCAGTCGGGGTTTGTGCCACCATCTGGGGCACTGGAGGCAAAGGCAATTGCAGTTGCTGTTGCTGTCTATAAGGCTTGGCTGGCCGAAATGGTAGCCTAGTCTTCATATTCTTCCTCTTTGGTTGAGGACCCTCATCCGGGGAAGATTTTCTTTTGATAGCCAGGCCCCACTTCTGGAGAAGATTTCTATTCTCCACGGCGGCCTTATCAACAACCTCTTTGACCACATCGGTAGGGAAAAGGTCTTTTCCCCAAATGTTGGAGGAGATTAACTTCCTTGGCTCGTGTCTCACCGAAGCCCCGGTGAACACGAACTCCCTGCAAGCTCTCCTTGCCTTGACGAAGCTATAAAGGTCCTTCGTCACTGTGGCTAAGTGAGACTTAGCCACTACCATGAACATTTCATGGACCTTGGGGTCACTTGCCATCGTCTCGAGAGTAGTCTGATGAGACATTGAGGCAGCCAGTCTTTCTTTTGTCTCGAACTCTCTTCGTAAAAGAGATTCGGACAGCTTGGGGAGGTCCTCGCCGAATTGCCGTCCGGCAATATCAGCCTCCAACTTTCCCACTGAGAATGTCAGATGGACATCCTTCCAGTCTTTGTGGTCCATAGGTAGGGCCAGCGACAAGGGTTTACACTCCTCCAGGGAGGGGCAAGGCTTGCCGGCCTCGACTGCCTTTAGGACAGCCGCAAACCCTTTCTGTAAAAAGGGGAAGGCTCTATCAGGAGAGGACACAAAGGAAGGGAGCTTCTTGCTCAATGCAGCTACCTTCGAATTCGAGAAGCCCCTCTCTTTCATCGAGGATGAAAGTAGGGCTTGAGCCTTAGCGTGGTCCATAATAATGACCTCCTTCGGCTCTGTCTCCTCCCTTGAAGCTGGTTCTTTTCTCAGCCGGACATAGCAGTCCGGATATGATGCCTTGCTGGGCCAGAATTCTACCTCCTCTAGGGGAACTGAACCCAGCTTATCCGAGATGACGATCTTTCCAGTCGTCATCGGCATGTGCTCAGCATACCTCCATGGGTTAGCATCTGAGCATATGGGAAGGTCTTTCACATTGAGCCTTTTCCGGGGCCCATGTGATTCTGCCAGGGACTGCATACGCAGTTCCATTGCAGCCGCCTTCTCCTGATTCTCCTTCTGCATTTGTTGGATCATTCCAACAATCGAAGAGAGGGCCTGTCCCAGTTCTACTGGGAGGCCAGCCGATGTTGAGGGGATAGGCTCCGGCATCTGAACCGGAGTAGCCGACACCTCGTCGACCTCATCCTCTACGACATCCGGGGTTTGAACTTGATCCTGACCTTCTGCCAGGAGGTCTTCTTCCAAACGTTCGTCCAGGTCAGACATCCTGTCACACAACTGGATGTCTTGCATCGCATCTGCGACTTCCTCGTCCACCTGGACTTGATCTTGAAGGATCTCCTCTTGAGGCTGGGGAATCACTGCCTCAGCTGATGCCTGGGGAAAAAGATACGCCCTCATCTTCTCACTTGGAAGATAAGGGCCAGAGGTGTTCTTCTTGAAGCCCCTTACCCAAGTACGAAGCTTTTCCCTAGCTATATCCCTTGATTCCGCCGTTCTAGGGGAATCAAAAGCCTCAGTAATCAGGTTAGTGCATACAGTACATACCTGAGGGTCCCAATACTGGAGATCATCCTTGGAGACAGCGCATGCTGCGTGTCTCCTACAACACTCATGTCCGCAGAGGTTCTTGCTGCGGACATTGCAGAAAACATTTCCGCACTTCGGAGGGTCCTCCTGTAAAGAGAAGAAATTTCCATGAGTATCAAGTGAACTATGTATCACTGGATATGCATAGTATAGCATAACAATTCATAAATGAAAGACACACACTTGTGTTTCCCTCACAACCCATTGTTGCAGCCTTCCAGATAATAAAATCAAAATGGTTTATCTCTACTAGAGTAACCAATGCAAGGTTTCCAGAGGAAACAGGTGGAGCTCACACCTAGGCAATGATTTTAAAATCCTGGATAATAGACGGGGAAGAACTCTGCTTCTTGTCTGAGGGCAACAGCAAAGGGCTGTGCAAGAAAACACAATAGTGTTAGAAGATACAGTGCTGTACCTAAACTTTTAGTATAGTTTTCTTCTTACTGTATATGCTATACAGAAGAATACTAGTACAGTATAGGAGGATGTGTGCCGGCCTGCCTTTGCCGGCCGGCACACACCACAATTAGCTTTAAAGTATACTACTTAACAGCTATAGGGCGGCAGCCCTCTGGTTCAAATGCCTGTGCCGGCGGCAGCAGCTGCCGGCCAGCAACAGCCAGTGTTGGCCGGCAATGATTGCCGGCCAGCAACTACACAAGGTAGTACCCAGCTGCCGGCCACACTCTTGGTGACCGGCAGACAAGGACTGACATAAGCCGGCCGGCAAAGGTACAAGACCGATGCCAGCCGGCAGCAAAAGAACCAGAAGACTACACCTGCCCGGCTGCCGGCCTCATAGGCCGGCAGCCGGCCTCATAGGCCGGCAGCCGGGACAGGTACAGCACTAGAAGAAAATAGAATGGATGCCGGGATAAGAGTGTACACAACCCCCCAAGCCCGGCAACCGAAAGAGTGCATATAAGGAAGGGGAGAAACTTAATTCAGGCTTCCTTGACCAATGCCGTCCGGCTCTGCCGGCAGGCATGGATGAGGGACCAAGAGAGGTCCGGGCAGCACTCGAAAACATAAGACCCTTGCCGTCCAGCGTCTCTGCCGGCCGGCAATGGGCTTAGTCAATCCATATCCCAACCTATACTAGGTCCAGAAGTAGAATGACATATGGTACAGTAATACCCCTACTGGCCAGCTCTGCCGGCCGGCAAGGTACAGTACAGTAATGGCTAGGCCATTACGGAGATAGAGGGGGAAGGGACAAGAGGGTCCTGCCAACCTTGCTTTAGTGACAGATCACCCGCAGCCAAGAACTTTGTCTTAGCCTAAGGGAGATCTAAGGGAAAGGGCCAGCGCAGTAGTATAATACCTGCCAGCTTCCAGAGCACCAAAGCAAGGAAGGCGTTGCTACTCCCAAGGGAAGATTTATCCTCCCCGAGAACAGCAACAGGACTTAGTCTGGTCGATCACACAAGAAGGAATCATAACTACAGAAACCTTCGATAGTGACCTAAGGGAGCTAAGCTCCCTTTGTAAGTGTTAGGTCAGCGAGGGAGACTCTGCCCCAAGCCAAACAACACGGACTCAGACTAAAAACTCTGTTGTTCTGTCCCTCTTTGAACCAGACTCTGCTGGAACAGGAAGGTACAGTAACACCCTAGTATAGTTTTATCGAAAATAAATTCGGAAAAAACCACTTAGGGATAAGCCCAAGGCTTAAACAGAGGGAAAGGGATTGCATACCTTCTCCGAAGAAAAGAAAGCAACCGGGGAGTATAATAAAGTATACTAAGGCTCCATAAGCAATTAGCCTAGGCACCAAGAGAATCGATTACCTAATTCACCGAAACTCTCACGTATACAATCTTGGAAATATTCCACACAGTCTAAAATGTATAAAATATAGCCTAAAGCTTCAATAAAATTTTAATTACACTCGGAAAAACCATAATCATGCATTAAGTACTAGGACCAAACGACTAGGCTACATGGCCTAGCGTAGGCCAGAATGGCGAATACTTCGCCAAATAATACTAAGCACGAAAGGAAATCCTATGTAAAGCTAAATAGCTAAATTTTATTAAGCAAAACAACCAGGAATGTCACTCTGACTAACTAATTTATACCTAGCGAGTGACAGTGTCCAGGACACCTCTGGTAGGCTACGGCTCTTGTATCAAAGATTAATCCTATTAATCACTCAAAATTTTACCAAGAGCCTACATTTATACATAACAGACACTATACTCAACTTATCCGAGGTCAACGAAGACGAAGAAGCCATGAAAAGCTGAATAAATCCAAGATTTGCGAGAAAAACAGGAAAAAACACCGAGTTGTTAAGCTACGCAAAAAGGAATACAGATGGCGCCAGGATTGGCGCCAGGCACGCATACGAATCGGGGGATAGGGAAGCCTTGGGAGCGGCTCCCCTTTTTCTTTCCCGAATTC
>NC_090757.1:83943955-84001455 GCF_036898095.1 Palaemon carinicauda
CTTCGCTCAAAATCCGTTTTTTGGGTGAGCTCAAGCCATGTCGTCCTGATGGAAGTGTACCAGAGCATTACTGTATCTGTGGATTCTCAGAACGTGCCGTACTCCCCGGAGATATTTATTCCCGGTCGACTAGACCTAGAGACCTAAGATGTTACCGTTATACATCTTTTCAACTAACTATAAACTATGTTAGAGCTTCCTGCCCCCTACAGGGAAGAGTCCTACTAGACTCTGGAAAGTCTCGAAGAGTACATATATCTATGTATGAATACCAGGCAAGCTAATATAGTGGTCTCGCCCTATATTAAGTAAAGCATAGTTTGTATAGAACCACTGCGTCAATATATTGACCAGTCATCCGCACAATACTTGTATTGGACAAAGGTTTATATCCGCATAGGAAGAAACTAATAAAACCGCCCTCGTCCCTTTATGGGACGGAGTCCTCCCATTAGGGGACTTACATAAACCAATGCAACATAGCTTGCAAAACAGAACAATTCTATCAGAATTATCCCAGATAAGATACATAGAATTAAAATGCTCAATTATACCAATAAATTGACACAGGTGAAAGAGACGCAAGGTTCTCAAGAACAAGTTTATTGACAGATAATAAACAGACAGGTTAACAACAAATATATATATTTATATAAAAGAGGGTAACCCAAAACTTTAAGCATAAGTATGATAGTAAACAGAACTTGTTTATCTGAAAGAAAAACCATTAAACACCACTTTAATGAGATACCAAGGTATCAAGTCATAAAAAATCTGTATTACAAATCAATCACATTAGCGTTAGAAACGCTTGGCACACATGTCTGAACTTATGCAAGGTTCACCTTTGAAGGAAGGAACAGTCTATATGGGCACTTGGTGCCCTCATTTAGTTTGTAGTACAGTATGTACCTACACACTCACCCTGGACTTAATCGTCCCAATTAAGACCACTGTTCCTCGCAGAGTTAAACAGTAGGGTTAACTACACGACCCACTGCCACCACAGATCTCTTAAGTTCCTCTACTTGCTTCGCATAGTGGCGAAAGAACACCCTGGAAGACTTCCAGCCCGTGTATGAACGGAGATGTTCAAAATCCATACAATTAAAGAAATTTAGGGATGAGGCAACTTTCCTCGGATCGTGACCTGCGGGTGTACTGTCAGGATCCGCTCTGCGAATAAAATATGTCATTTTCGCTCTGAGTTGATTCAGAGATAAATTTGAGCTTGATGTTTCTCCCCTGAATAGTTGACTACCCTTGAAGTCTGAAGTTCTACGAAGATAGACCTTTAGGCATTCTACTGGACATAGAGATGCATCTTCTTTCAGAGGACAGATTCTCCAGGGACCCCACCTGTTGGTGGGTAACTCATTCTTGGCGAGAAACGTAGGATCCGGAAACAGGTTCAGCTCCCCCCCATCCAGGAACTGAACACGACCTGCCTCTCTCGAGAGGGCTACGATCTCACTAACCCTGGCCCCGGACGCGAGTGCAAATAGGAAAATAACTTTTTGCGTCAAATCCTTTAACGCACATTCTTCATTGCTCAACAAGGAGGCGAAATGAAGAACTTTGTCTAAAGACCATGAGATGGGCTTTGGAGGTGCTGAAGGTCTGAGCCTAGCGCAGGCTTTCGGAACTTTATTAAAGATCTCGTTACCTAGGTCGATCTGGAAGGCAAATAAAATGGGTCTCATCAAAGTCGATTTACACACTGAAATCGTGTTAGCTGCCAATCCTTGGCCATGGAGGTGGATGAAGAAAGATAAGCAGAAATCTGTTGAGATCTCCTGCGGATTCTTTGCCTTTACAAAGGCCACCCATTTTCTCCAAGATGACTCATATTGCCTTCTAGTCGATTTGCACTTGTATTCCTCTAGGAAGTCTATGCTGGCTTTCGAAATCCCGAAGCGCTTTCTCACCGCTAGGGCGAGAAAATCATGAGCTGCAGGGTCTGGGTTTTCTGTAATGAAGCGCAGACAGACGACTTCTGGACTCGCTGGGTCAGAACTGGATGTGGTAGCGGCACGAACTTCATCTGTAGTTCCAACGCCAAGGGGAACCACATGCTGTTCGCCCACTTGTGGGCCACTATTGCCGCTACCCCCTTGAAGGATCTCAGTTTGTTGAGGACCCTCAACAGAAGGTTGTGAGGAGGGAACAGATAAATCCTGGACCATCTGTTCCAGTCGAGGGACATTGCGTCCACTGCTTCCGCTAAGGGGTCCTCGTACGGGGACACGTACAGGGGGCAACTTCTTGTTGTCTTTCGTCGCAAAGAGGTCTATTTGCAGTTCTGGGACTTGATTCAGAATGAAGGAAAATGATCCTGCGTCTAAGGACCATTCCGACTCTATCGGTGTGAACCTGGATAGAGCGTCCGCTGTCACATTGCGGGACTCCTTGAAGGTGAACTGCCGACAGGTACCACTTCTTCTTTTCCGCCAATCGGAAAATGGCTAACATCACTTGGTTGAGAGGTGGTGACCTCGACCCTTGTCGATTCAAGCATCTCACAACCACCTCGCTGTCTGTCACCAATCTTATGTGGATCGAGTGACGCGGGGAGACTTTCTTTAAGGTAAGGAGCACTGCCATAGCTTCTAGAAAGTTTATATGAAAGGTCCTGAATAGCTTGGACCAAGTCCCCTGGACTTTTTTCCGATGAGAGTGACCTCCCCATCCCTCCTTTGAGGCGTCTGAGTGAATCGTCATCGATGGGGGAGGTGGCTGAAGAAGAACAGACTTCTTTAGATGTCTGGCTTGGGACCAAGGTCTGAGAAGAGTACGTAAGCCGAGGCGGCACTGGTCTTCTCAGGTCTCTTCGCGCGTTTGATGCATACCTTCTCCAAACTCCGGTTGCATCCTTTAGCTGTGCTCTTAGCACTGGGTCTGTCACTGAAGCAAACTGGAGAGAGCCTAGTACCCTCTCCTGTTCGCGTCTTGATATCCTTTCGGAATCTAGAAGTCTCTTGACAGAGCCCGCTATCTCCTTCCTTTTCTTCATTGGGATGGAGAAACTGTGTGACAAAAGGTCCCAGTGGATTCCCAGCCACTGGAACTTTTGGGATGGAGAAAGTCGAGACTTTTTCTTGTTGATCTTGAAGCCTAGGTACTCTAGGAACTGGATCACCTGACTGGAAGCTTGCAAGCATTCGGTCTCGGATGCTGCCCACACCAGCCAGTCGTCCAGGTAGGCTACTACCTGAATTCCCTTTAGGCGTAATTGTTTGAGAGCTGCGCTCGCAAGCTTCATGAAAATCCTTGGGGCTATGTTTAGCCCGAATGGCATGGCTCTGAAGGCGTACAGTTTCCGTTGTAGCCTGAACCCTAGGTAGGGGGAGAGTCGACGGCTGATTGGAATGTGCCAATAGGCGTCTGACAAGTCTATAGAGACTGAGTATGCCCTCTTGGGTAGTAAGGTCCTTATGTGTTGCAGTGTTAGCATCTTGAATTTGCAATTCACTATGAACTTGTTGAGTGGTGACAAGTCCAGA
Source organism: Palaemon carinicauda (assembly GCF_036898095.1). Classification (NCBI taxonomy): domain Eukaryota; kingdom Metazoa; phylum Arthropoda; class Malacostraca; order Decapoda; family Palaemonidae; genus Palaemon; species Palaemon carinicauda. Next base: position 83,947,459 of record NC_090757.1, read on the forward strand.
ATGACTCTGAGCTTTTCCGAGTCTTTCTTGGGAACACAAAACAGCCTCCCTTGGAATTTGATGGACTTCACCTTTCGGATCACATTTTTCTCCAACAGTTCTTGAACGTACTCCTCCAAAATGGGGGTGGAGTGTTGGAAAAACCGAAGGCATGGGGGTGGAGTGTTGGAAAAACCGAAGGCATGGGGGTGGAGTGCTGTACCAGCTCCAACCCAGTCCATTCTTGAGTAGGCTTTGGGCCCAGGGATCGAAGGTCCAGCGATCCCAAAATTTCATCAGTCTCCCTCCTACCGGTATCATTTCACTTGGACTGCCGTCCTGAGGTCTTGCCTCCCTGACCACGACCACCTCTGAATCCCTTCCCCTTGAGGGGCGCCTAGACGAGCCTCTGGCTGCTCCTCTAGGTTTTGGCACGAAAGGAAGAAGACTGTCCTTCGAACGTTGGGGCGAATGTGGTTGACTGACCTGGCACAGCCTGGGGTACCCACTGAAAGGCAGTCGGGGTTTGTGCCACCATCTGGGGCACTGGAGGCAAAGGCAATTGCAGTTGCTGTTGCTGTCTATAAGCTTGGCTGGCCGAAATGGTAGCCTAGTCTTCATATTCTTCCTCTTTGGTTGAGGACCCTCATCCGGGGAAGATTTTCTTTTGATAGCCAGGCCCACTTCTGGAGAAGATTTCTATTCTCCACGGCGGCCCTTATCAACAACCTCTTTGACCACATCGGTAGGGAAAAGGTCTTTTCCCAAATGTTGGAGGAGATTAACTTCCTTGGCTCGTGTCTCACCGAAGCCCCGGTGAACACGGAACTCCCTGCAAGCTCTCCTTGCCTTGACGAAGCTATAAAGGTCCTTCGTCACTGTGGCTAGTGAGACTTAGCCACTACCATGAACATTTCATGGACCTTGGGGTCACTTGCCATCGTCTCGAGAGTAGTCTGATGAGACATTGAGGCAGCCAGTCTTTCTTTTGTCTCGAACTCTCTTCGTAAAAGAGATTCGGACAGCTTGGGGAGGTCCTCGCCGAATTGCGTCCGGCAATATCAGCCTCCAACTTTCCCACTGAGAATGTCAGATGGACATCCTTCCAGTCTTTGTGGTCCATAGGTAGGGCCAGCGACAAGGGTTTACACTCCTCCAGGGAGGGGCAAGGCTTGCCGGCCTCGACTGCCTTTAGGACAGCCGCAAACCCTTTCTGTAAAAAGGGGAAGGCTCTATCAGGAGAGGACACAAAGGAAGGGAGCTTCTTGCTCAATGCAGCTACCTTCGAATTCGAGAAGCCCCTCTCTTTCATCGAGGATGAAAGTAGGGCTTGAGCCTTAGCGTGGTCCATAATAATGACCTCCTTCGGCTCTGTCTCCTCCCTTGAAGCTGGTTCTTTTCTCAGCCGGACATAGCAGTCCGGATATGATGCCTTGCTGGGCCAGAATTCTACCTCCTCTAGGGGAACTGAACCCAGCTTATCCGAGATGACGATCTTTCCAGTCGTCATCGGCATGTGCTCAGCATACCTCCATGGTTAGCATCTGAGCATATGGGAAGGTCTTCACATTGAGCCTTTTCCGGGGCCCATGTGATTCTGCCAGGGAACTGCATACGCAGTTCCATTGCAGCCGCCGCCTTCTCCTGATTCTCCTTCTGCATTTGTTGGATCATTCCAACAATCGAAGAGAGGGCCTGTCCCAGTTCTACTGGGAGGCCAGCCGATGTTGAGGGGATAGGCTCCGGCATCTGAACCGGAGTAGCCGACACCTCGTCGACCTCATCCTCTACGACATCCGGGGTTTGAACTTGATCCTGACCTTCTGCCAGGAGGTCTTCTTCCAAACGTTCGTCCAGGTCAGACATCCTGTCACACAACTGGATGTCTTGCATCGCATCTGCGGACTTCCTCGTCCACCTGGACTTGATCTTGAAGGATCTCCTCTTGAGGCTGGGGAATCACTGCCCTCAGCTGATGCCTGGGGAAAAAGATACGCCCTCATCTTCTCACTTGGAAGATAAGGGCCAGAGGTGTTCTTCTTGAAGCCCCTTACCCAAGTACGAAGCTTTTCCCTAGCTATATCCCTTGATTCCGCCGTTCTAGGGGAATCAAAAGCCTCAGTAATCAGGTTAGTGCATACAGTACATACCTGAGGGTCCCAATACTGGAGATCATCCTTGGAGACAGCGCATGCTGCGTGTCTCCTACAACACTCATGTCCGCAGAGGTTCTTGCTGCGGACATTGCAGAAAACATTTCCGCACTTCGGAGGGTCCTCCTGTAAAGAGAAGAAATTTCCATGAGTATCAAGTGAACTATGTATCACTGGATATGCATAGTATAGCATAACAATTCATAAATGAAAGACACACACTTGTGTTTCCCTCACAACCCATTGTTGCAGCCTTCCAGATAATAAAATCAAAATGGTTTATCTCTACTAGAGTAACCAATGCAAGGTTTCCAGAGAAACAGGTGGAGCTCACACCTAGGCAATGATTTTAAAATCCTGGATAATAGACGGGGAAGAACTCTGCTTCTTGTCTGAGGGCAACAGCAAAAGGGCTGTGCAAGAAAACACAATAGTGTTAGAAGATACAGTGCTGTACCTAAACTTTTAGTATAGTTTTCTTCTTACTGTATATGCTATACAGAAGAATACTAGTACAGTATAGGAGGATGTGTGCCGGCCTGCCTTTGCCGGCCGGCACACACCACAATTAGCTTTAAAGTATACTACTTAACAGCTATAGGGCGGCAGCCCTCTGGTTCAAATGCCTGTGCCGGCGGCAGCAGCTGCCGGCCAGCAACAGCCAGTGTTGGCCGGCAATGATTGCCGGCCAGCAACTACACAAGGTAGTACCCAGCTGCCGGCCACACTCTTGGTGACCGGCAGACAAGGACTGACATAAGCCGGCCGGCAAAGGTACAAGACCGATGCCAGCCGGCAGCAAAAGAACCAGAAGACTACACCTGCCCGGCTGCCGGCCTCATAGGCCGGCAGCCGGCCTCAATAGGCCGGCAAGCCGGGACAGGTACAGCACTAGAAGAAAATAGAATGGATGCCGGGATAAGAGTGTACACAACCCCCCAAGCCCGGCAACCGAAAGAGTGCATATAAGGAAGGGGGAGAAACTTAATTCAGGCTTCCTTGACCAATGCCGTCCGGCTCTGCCGGCAGGCATGGATGAGGGACCAAGAGAGGTCCGGGCAGCACTCGAAAACATAAGACCCTTGCCGTCCAGCGTCTCTGCCGGCCGGCAAATGGGCTTAGTCAATCCATATCCCAACCTATACTAGGTCCAGAAGTAGAATGACATATGGTACAGTAATACCCCTACTGGCCAGCTCTGCCGGCCGCAAGGTACTGTACAGTAATGGCTAGGCCATTACGGAGATAGAGGGGGGAAGGGACAAGAGGGTCCTGCCAACCTTGCTTTAGTGACAGATCACCCGCAGCCAAGAACTTTGTCTTAGCCTAAGGGAGATCTAAGGGAAAGGCCAGCGCAGTAGTATAATACCTGCCAGCTTCCAGAGCACCAAAGCAAGGAAGGCGTTGCTACTCCCAAGGGAAGATTTATCCTCCCCGAGAACAGCAACAGGACTTAGTCTGGTCGATCACACAAGAAGGAATCATAACTACAGAAACCTTCGATAGTGACCTAAGGGAGCTAAGCTCCCTTTGTAAGTGTTAGGTCAGCGAGGGAGACTCTGCCCCAAGCCAAACAACACGGACTCAGACTAAAAACTCTGTTGTTCTGTCCCTCTTTGAACCAGACTCTGCTGGAACAGGAAGGTACAGTAACACCCTAGTATAGTTTTATCGAAAATAAATTCGGAAAAAACCACTTAGGGATAAGCCCAAGGCTTAAACAGAGGGAAAGGGATTGCATACCTTCTCCGAAGAAAGAAAGCAACCGGGGAGTATAATAAAGTATACTAAGGCTCCATAAGCAATTAGCCTAGGCACCAAGAGAATCGATTACCTAATTCACCGAAACTCTCACGTATACAATCTTGGAAATATTCCACACAGTCTAAAATGTATAAAATATAGCCTAAAGCTTCAATAAAATTTTAATTACACTCGGAAAAACCATAATCATGCATTAAGTACTAGGACCAAACGACTAGGCTACATGGCCTAGCGTAGGCCAGAATGGCGAATACTTCGCCAATAATACTAAGCACGAAAGGAAATCCTATGTAAAGCTAAATAGCTAAATTTTATTAAGCAAAACAACCAGGAATGTCACTCTGACTAACTAATTTATACCTAGCGAGTGACAGTGTCCAGGACACCTCTGGTAGGCTACGGCTCTTGTATCAAAGATTAATCCTATTATCACTCAAAATTTTACCAAGAGCCTACATTTATACATAACAGACACTATACTCAACTTATCCGAGGTCAACGAAGACGAAGAAGCCATGAAAAGCTGAATAAATCCAAGATTTGCGAGAAAAACAGGAAAAAACACCGAGTTGTTAAGCTACGCAAAAAGGAATACAGATGGCGCCAGGATTGCGCCAGGCACGCATACGAATCGGGGGATAGGGAAGCCTTGGGAGCGGCTCCCCTTTTTCTTTCCCGAATTCGTATCTCGTCAATCTCCCTCCTACGAGACGAATCTCTGTTCAGGTCGTAGATTGCCATGTGACGTGTCTAGAATACGTCCTCTGATATGTCGCGATATCCCTTTCACGAGGGATACTCGCTCCAGGAGTTAGAATTCTGGTACCTTAAGGTAAATTCTCTGGGAATATCGCCGTAGTTGTAATATACCCTAGGAAGCTACCCTATAGGAACTTCCATCAGGACGACATGGCTTGAGCCCAAAAATATATATATATATACTGTATATGAACTGTTTGAGTTTGTAATAGTATTGTTACCCATGTATATATATATATATATATAATAAATATTTATATATATATATATGTATATATATATATATATATAGATATTTATATATATATATATATATATATGTATATATATATATATATATAGATATATATATATATATATATAGATAGATAGAATATATATATATATATATATTCATATATATATATATATATATTTATATATATATATATATCATATATAGATATACATATATATATATATATAGAGAGAGAGAGAGAGAGAGAGAGAGAGATAGATATATATATATATATATATAGATATATATATATATATACATATATATATTATATATATGGGTAACAGTACTATTACAAACTCAAACAGTTCATATACAGTATATATATATATATATATGTGTGTGGTATATATATATATATATATGTGTGTGTGTGTGTATGTATATATATATATATATATGTATATGTATATATATATATATATATGTATACATATGTATATATATATATATGTGTGTGTGTGTGTGTATGTGTGTAAATATCAACCACAATGGTATTTAATACCGAATTCTACGCTGGAAATATACTGGAATTCATTTATGGTAATAGCTTCTGGCTGGGCAGAGAGTTGGTGGAGTCCTTGCAAGCATGTTTTGGCTTTGAATATCCAAGTGTTCGAATCTCTGCCCAGCCAGAAGTTATTGCCATAAATGAATTCCAGTGGATAGATATTCCCAAGGTTGAATTCGGTATTAAATGCCATTGTAGTTGATATTTACATTGATTGAAATCATGAGTGTTAGTGATATATATATATATATATATATATATACAGTATATCAATCATCATCTCCTCCTACACCTATTGACGCGAAGGGACTCAGTTAGATTTTGCTAGTCGTCTGTATCTTGAGCTTTTATTTCAATACTTCTCCATTCATCATCTCTTACTTCCCACTCCATAGTCCTCAGCCATGTAGGCCTGGGTCTTCCAACTCTTCTAGTGCCTTGTGGAGCCCAGCTGAACGTTTCGTGAACTAATCTCTCTTGGGGAGTGCGAAGAGCATTCCCAAACCATTTCCATCTACCACTCATCATGATCTCAGCCACATATGGACCTCAAGTAATCTCTCTTATAGTTTCATTTCTAATCCTGCCCTGCAATTTAACTCGCAATATCCTTCTGAGGGCTTTGTTCTAAAATCTACTAAATCGATTGGAGATTGTTTTATTGTTATACCAAGACTCATTTCCATACAGTAACACCGATCTCACTTGTAAGGACAGTGAGACGAGCTATCACCAACAACAACTGACGGTTTATTCAAACATGTGCGAGAATATAATACAAGATGCGGACGGAAAAGTAGCATGTGCGCAGGTGCCAATCTGGCTTGAACTAACCGCCACAATATGTGTGTTTTTTTCACACGTACAAATGCTTGAAATACAAGTCAATAGAAATAGGTAGCGAAATGATAAATACATAAGATTGTAGTTCTGAGGGAGCGGAATAAATATATACAGTGAACCACAGTGTGGCGAAAAGAAAATTTAAATGAAATGGAGAATTCGATGAGAATGCTGGACGACGGAGGGAGCAATGTCCTTACAAGTACTCCCCCCCCCCCCAAGACATCAGGCGGCGTGAAGGGCTGATGAGACTAGTCTTCGTATCGTTTTGGGCGGCGGAGGGTTCCTCTTGTTCTTGAACGGAGGGGAGCGTCGGCGGTCGGCGTATGGATCGCTACCTCTCATCGTCGTTTGTTGCTTTTCTTCTCATTGGGCGCCTTGTTTTGAGGTGGCACTCTACATCTGCCAGGTCCCGCGGAGGCAGTGTCGCTTCCTTCAAGAAACGCCTGTTTCACACAGTCTATTGAAACCCAGTCCTCTTAGCCATGCACGTCAAAAAGGAAGGCTTTCGTCGTTTTCTTGATTACTCGGTAGGGGCCTTGATAGGGTATGGTTAACGGCTGTCGATGAGCGTCGACACACACGAAAACATACCCGCAGTCGTCCAGGTTCCTAGGCTTGAAATGCTTAGTTCTGTCCTGGTAAGTTTTAAGACATGGCCTGAACTTTCTGGCGATGTCCCTGAGATAATCCAGCTGCGTGTCGTCGGTTGATGTGGGAAAGAATTCGCCGGGAACTACGAGCGCCTCTCCGTAAACCTTTTCAGCGGGCGATGGCCCGCCATCTGCGCGAGGGGCGGTGCGAAGGCCGAGAAGTACCCAAGGAAGTCGTGATTTCCAGTCCCCGTCGGTGTAGCTCGCCATCAGGGACGCCTTGAGAGTGCGATGAGTTCGTTCGAACATGCCGTTCGCTGCGGGGTTGTATGCCGTGGTGCTGTGGAGTGTCGTTCCCATCAGGTTTGCTAGAGCGAGCCATATCTCTGACAGGAAAGCGGGGCCTCTGCCTGTCATGATGTCGTCAGGAATGCCAAATCTGCTCACCCAGCTTGACAAAAGGGCTTCAGCACATGCTTGGGTCGTAGCTTCGGTCATCGGTGATGCTTCCAACCACCTCGTGGAGCGATCATTGATTGTCAGCAGGTAGCGAGCAGATCCCGAAGGCGGCAAAGGTCCCACGACGTCGATGTGGATGTGACCGAAACGTCTTTTCGGTTGGGGAAAATCACCTCTCCCCGATTCGGAGTGACGGCTTATCTTGCTTGTCTGGCAATTGATGCATGTCTTTGCCCATTCCCGGGCGTCCTTTTTGATCCCTGGCTAGATGAACTTTTCAGACAGGAGGCAAGCAGTGGTGCGTCCCGAGGGGTGTGAAAGTCCATGGATGATGTCGAATATTTTTCTTCTGCAGGCAGCCAGAATCCAGGGGCGTGGGCGGCCGGTGCTGGTGTCGCAGAGGACAGTTACTCCTGCTGGCCCGAGGGGAATTGCAGTTATCTTGAGCGCAGATGGCCCTGTCAGGTGATCCTGTGCCTCTAGGTCAGTGCGCTGCTCGGATGTGAGGTTGGCGTTGTTAATTCGCAGGTGGATTGCGTCGATTTCAATCCTTGAAAGGGCGTCTGTGACTAGGTTTTTCTTTCCGGGAACGTAGCTTATGGTGCACCCGAATTTGGCGATTGCTGCGAGATGACGTTGTTGTCGGGAGGACCGTGCGTCTGTCGATTTTGTGAAGGCGTGTACGAGGGGTTGATGGTCCGTCGCGATGGTGAAGGGTGTGCCCTCCAGGATGTGATTGAAGTGGCGGACGGCGAGGAAGACGGTGAGAAGCTCCCTATCGAAGGTGCTGTATCTTGTTTCAGCGGGTTTCAGTTTTCTGCTGAAGAATGCCAATGGTCGAGGAGAACCATCGACGAGCTGTTCCAGCACAGCCCCACAGGCGACGTTACTGGCGTCGGTCGACAGTCGCAGAGGGGCGTTGTCGTCGAAATGAGCCAGGGTGGTGGCATTGGCAAGGGCGTCCTTTGTCTGGGTGAATGCATGTTGTTGTGGGGAACCCCACTCAAGTTTCTTCGGCTTTCCCCTCAGGACGTCGTCGAGGGGTGTCAGGGTCTGTGCGATGTTGGGATAAAGCGCCTGTAGTAATTGACCATCCCCAGGAACTCCTGAAGTTAGCGGGTGGTCGTAGGTGTCGGGAACTTTCTGATGGTGTCCACCTTGGTTGTCATGGGTTTTACCCCACTCGAGGACACGCGATGACCGAGAAAATCCACCCCTTCCGCGCCGAATGTGCATTTGTCGAAACGTACAACTAGGCTATTCTCCTGCAGGCGTTTGAGGACGGCGCGGACGTGCCTCCGGTGTTCCTCCTTGTTCCTTGAGAGTATCAGGATGTCGTCGACGTAGCAGACACAGAATGGTAGGTCGCCCAGGATGCTATCCATTAGACGTTGGAAGGTCGCCCTCGCATTGCGTAGACCGAAGGTTGAGTATGCGAAGGTGTAGGATCCGAACGATGTCACAATGGCAGTTTTCGGAATGTCTTCTGGGGCGTCTTTGCTGGGACCACGGTCTAGGTCGGCTTGTAACGGCTGGAACGTTGACTGCATAGCGCCAGTGTTGACCATGAGTCTATGGTTGGAGACGGTGTCGAGGATATAGAAACCATTCTTGCTTTGGTTTCCTGCGGGTGTGATGATGGTAGGTGGTTTCTTATGGCGTCATCTTTTAGAGAAATTGCATGGTGCCCTAAATTTCTTGGCGTCGCTGCCGAACTGCTGGTGGTAGAAGCACCATGCTAGATTAGGCCTAGGGTTCGGACGTGTCGGTTGCGGTGGTTTCCTTCTTGCCAGAGCGTTGATCTCGTCGTCGTCGTCGTCAGGAGGCGTTGATGAAGAGTCTATGGAAGAGCAGATGAAGGAGGAGATCGAAGACGCTACTGAAGATGCCCCGAGGCAAGCTTCTGAGCCTTCGACAGGAGTTCATTCATCGGAAGTGTGTCAGCGTCCGTCAGTTGGGCCCTTACGTCCTGTGGCAGGCGTCGAAGGAAAATCTCGCGAGATAGGCTAATCTCGCAAGATAGGCTAATCTCGCAAGATAGGCTAATCTCGCGAGATAGGCTAATCTCGCGCCGTCGGCCGTTGCTGTCGGTCTTGGGATACATTAACAGGCCGGTCAACTCGTCCCACGCCTCGACAGGAGAGGTGTCACCCATGGGTTTGCCGGCGAGGTCCAGGACTTTCTGTGCCCTTGCTAAAATGGAGAGTGAGTAGATACCGATGAGTTTCGTTCTCAGGTTGTCGTAGGAAACTTGGCCAGCCCGGGCGTCGAGCCATGGGGAAATCTTATCGAATACCTCCTCTGGGATGGAGGTGAGAACGATGTTGGCCTTGGCGCAGGAGTCACTGAGCCTAGCGACTCGGAAGAGTACGTCCGCTCTCAGGAACCAGGAAGCGGTGTTGTGTTGAGAAAACGGCGGCAGTTTGACTTTGGGCGTGGAGGCGAGGCCGTTGGGCGTGATTGGCGGGTTGAGTCCGCCATTGTGGTCAGTCGACGAGTCGGCGAAGAGGTGGGAAGTTGATATGTCGGTTAAGCTCATCCTACTGCCTTCCAAATGCACCGAGGTGTGGGAGCACCAAAGGCCAAAGCTCACGCCTAAGGTAACGGAGTAAAAGAAGGTAGCACGGCCGTAATAAGTCCGTTAATGGCAAAGCCAACTCCGGGGTCACCAGTTGTAAGGACAGAAAGACGAGCTATCACCAACAACAACTGACGGTTTATTCAAACATGTGCGAGAATATAATACAAGGTGCGGACGGAAAATTAGCATGCGCGCAGGCGCCAATCCGGCTTGAACTAACCGCCACAATATGTGTGTTTTTTCACACGTACAAATGCTTGAAATACAAGTCAATAGAAATAGGTAGCGAAATGATAAATACATGAAATTGTAGCTCTGAGGGAGCGGCATAAATATATACAGTGAACCATAGTGTGGCGAAAAGAGAATTTAATTGAAATGGAGAATTCTATGAGAATGCTGGACGACGGAGGGAGCGATGTCCTTATACACTAAACTGGTATATGGTCTGATTTTTATATATAATTTCGGGCAAATTTTACTTAATCTACCCATTGCCTAATTTGCCTTTTTCAATCGTTCACTAAATTCTAATTCTAAAGACCTTGTATTGGCGATCATAGTTCCTAAATACTTAAATAATTCTACCTCAATAATCCTTTCTCTTTTCAATGATATTTCATCTTCCATTGCATACTCCATTCTCATCATCTCTGTCTTTCTTCTATTTATCTTGACCCCAACCTCATGTGATATTTCATGCATTTTGGTAAGCAAGCATTGTAAATCCTGTGGTGTTCTGCTAAGAAGGACAGCATCATCAGCATACTCTAGGTCTTCTAAATTCCTATCACCAATCTAGTCCAATACTTCTTCACCATCTCTGATTGTTCTACGCATTACAAAATTTATGAGGAGAATAAACATCATAGATGATAACACATTCCCTTAGAGTACTCCACTGTTCACTGGAAATTCATTTGATAGGACTACATTAACATTAACTTTGCACTTGCTATGCTCATAAACAGACTTAATCAAATTTACATATTTAGGAGGAATTCCATAATAACGCATGACTCTCCACAAAATTGGCCGGTGCACACTATCAAAGGCTTTTTCATAGTCCATAAATGCCATCAAAAGGAGTTTTCTATATTCTACATATTGCTGTACAGCATGTCTCAAAATGAAAATGTGGTCAGTGCAACTTCAACCTTTTCTAAACCCTGCTTGTTCATCTCTCAGCTTTTCATCAATCTTTCTCTGCAGTCTCTTTAGAATAAGCATATTATATATTTCCATAACAACTGACGTAAGTGTTATGCCTCTGTAATTATTGCAATCAGTTAAGTTTCCTTTTTTGCTATCTTCACCAACACTCCTAACTTCCATTCATCAGGTTTTGCCTCTTCATGCCACATTCTACAAAATAATCTTGTAAGTACTCTAAGAGTCCCTTTATTTTCGGCCAGTATCCTCTGGGCATTTATTCTATCGTATCCCGGGGCTTTCCCTCTCTTCAGTTTTCAGAGGATAGCTTCGACTTCAAATACACTGAATTCATTCATGGGAACATCAATGTCTTCATCAGCTTCAGGTATATCAATCCAATTATTCTCTTTATATCTCCTATTCCTAACCTCACTAAAGTGTTGTATCTAACGTTATCTTTCTTCATTTTCTTTAGCTATAACAGGCCCATTTATCTTCTTGATGGGTATATGCTCCTTCTTCTAGATTTCTAGATTTCATTAATAATTCTATGAGCAATTCTTACATCATAGCCACTTCCTGAATTCATAGTTTTGCCAGCCTCATCTGCTTTACTGTCTAAATATTCTCTCCAGTCATTCCTGATTTTTCTTTTGACCTCACTATCAATACTGAAATACTTAGCATGCTCTACGTTGTAATTTTCATTACTTCCTCGATATTTTCAACAATTAATTTCTGTTATTTTCTCCTTTTTATAGTATCCCAAGTATCTTTCGATATGCATGGCTTTCTCCTTGTAAATACGTGCCCCAAGACTTCACTACAAACTGACTGATATTTGTTCTTAATATCACACCACTTTTCATTAATTGTCTGTCTTCAGCTCTTAAAATCTTTAAGACTGCAAATCAACTCCTATAATGAATTGCAAAGATTTTTCTGTGCTCTTCTTCTAAAAGCTTAGTTGTATCAAACCTAGGTATTCCATCTACATTTCTGTTGGGTGCTTTCAGTTTTAATTTCAGTGTGGCAATGAGGAGCTGGTGATCACTACCAATACCTGCACCTCTATAGCTTCTTACATTTCTCAGAGTCCTCCTTCTCTCTTTATCAATGGCTATGTGATCTATTTGATTTTTGTAGTTGCCACATGGTGAAGTCCATGTATATTTGTGAATGTTTTTGTGCTGGAAAAGAGTACCTCCAATAACAAGATTGTTTTCTGAACAAAAATTTATAAAATGGGCTCCATTTTAATTTGCAACTTCGCCAAGTTACTCAACACCCATTGCATTCTCTTTCCAATGATTATTCCTTCCAACTTTAGCATTGAGGCCACCAATCAAAATTTTCATACCTCTCTGTGGGATCTCATTTATTACACTTTGCAGTTCAACATAAAATTCATCTTTCCTTTCTTCAGGGGAATCATTTGTTGGTGCATAGCAAACTATAATACTCACATTGCACTGCTTTCATTTAAACTTTGTAAGTAACAATCTACTATTTACAGCTCTCCATTCCGTTAATGCCAATATACTGTATATATATATATATATATATATACTGTATATATATATATATATATATGTGTGTGTGTGTGTGTGTGAGTTATCTATTCATATATTATATGCATATATATATATATATATATATGTGTGTGTGTGTGTGTGTGTGTGAGTTATCTATCCATATATATATATATATATATATACCGTATTTCCCGTGTCATAAGACGCTACAAGTGGTAAGACGCACCCTTGAATTAGCAAAGCATTTTTGGAAAAAAAAAAAAATAGATTTTACAATTTCCAGTAGCAATTCCTGGCCCGACACTAGTGAGATTTTGTCTAGCACAGTAAATTTTTGTATTTTAGGTATATTAGCAAAAGCTCAAGTTAATATTAATTGGTTGAACACCAGTCATCCCAATTTATTTACATATTAATAGAAGAAACCACTGAAATCAGTCGTAGTTGCCACAACAACTACTTGTTTGGTGTTTCAAGTGTTGTTTACATAAAAGCAGTGTTGCCAAATGTTAATCAAATTATGGTAAAGAAGTGAAATTCCAGTAATATTTTCCAAATTTATCATATAGCCTACACATTTTCTCACAAACCTAATTAGTATACAAAGAAGTCTAGAAATTCCACTAGTTGGACTTTTTTGCCACTGTATGTGACTCTAGTCCTAGTTTTCTGCTAGCTTCGTAACACTGCACTCAACTAACAGTGAATTTTTTTTTTTTTCAAAATATCAACAAAATATGAAAAAATAGATAAATACTGCATAAACAACTAATATGTACTGTAATAGCGTCGTCTGCTAGCAGACCACTACACTAGTTGCTTGCTTGTAGAAGGGAGTTAGCGAGTCATCAGCTGATTACCAAAACATGTAACTTGCTATTGCACTATAATAAACGAAGCAAAAGATGAAAATATTTTTTTTTATTACATATGAATGATAATTGGTGGTTTATATTTTATGTCTATTGATTGAGTATTTGTAAGTGATTAGTTGGGTGTTTGAGGGTTGTCAAACTTCCCTATACAAATTTTTCCTAGTGTTAAGACGCAGGGTGATTTTTGGGGTAATTTTTCAGGCAAAAAGGTGCGTCTTATGACACGGGAAATACGGTATATATATATATATATATATATATATATATATTAGTTTTTTGTTTTCTCTATTTAAATCTGCCATTATCTTTGGCAATTCCTTTCCTGGTTCACTAAATAGAACTAAGTCATCTGTAAATCTTAAGATGTTAAGGAATTCCCCATTAATGCTAATACCTACATTTCCACAACCTGAATTCTTAAGAAGTTCTTCAAGGAACGATGTGAATAATTTAGGAGTGTCATGCGTAGATAGAACAATATAGAAAAGGATGTTAAAACATGTAAAGTTTCTACTCTTAAGAAGCAGAGAGAAGAGGTCCTGCTAGTGTTTACCAGAAACTGTCACCGCCATTGATTGAGGCTAAGACATTGATTAGATGTGTTTAGATCAGCAGACCTGGGGCATAATGGTTGTCTGTTGTAGCAATTCGAGGAGCCAGCGTTTTGGAAGGACCCATAGCATAAGGGGAGTCTGTTGTCGCCGAAACATACATTAACGGAAGGTAAACACAAGTCTCGCTTCAATTATAGCACCATATAGATCATGATTGCACCAGCAGAACGTTTGGGAAGATGTGATAAAAGTAGGTATGGTTTAAGGAAAATCAATGAGGATGAAGAAAGGGGAAAATTTCCTTATATGGAATTGTCCATAGTTAGCCCCTCCCATACAGGGGTATATAAACTTCAAAGAGAGAGAACGAAGGAGAGAGAATGAGACAGAGAACGAGACAGAGAACGAGAGAGGGAACGAGAGAGAGAATGAGAGAACGAGAAAGCATAAGGACCAGAATGCTGATGTGACCAGCCTTACGACAAATTGTCCGAGATGTCCGAACTAGTTGACCTCGTCCCCATTACCAACCATGAAGCACCCAGACCTGAAATATCTAGGTTCCTGAATCGTCCAGATTTGCTGTGAAGAGTACCATCATTTCTTTTAAGTATTATTTGTCTGCTTTCTTGGCTGTTCCCCTATTGGCTGAAGTGTAGTTTAATCAGATGATTTTCTTTGTTCAATTCCATGCTTCCCAAGTTCTCAATCAAGAAACATTGATCTTTAACTAGTTGTAAACAAAATTATGTTTTCTCTTGCGAGTTTCTTTCTATATTCCTTTTCCCATATTCCTCTTGGTTGTTGTGGATTTATCCTAATTTAATTAATCAATTCAAAAGAACCTGATTCGATCCTCCAGGATCGTAACATTTGGTGACCTTGCCAGGATTTTCGACAACATAACCAATTGAAACAGGGAGAATATAGAAAGAAGCAGAATGAGTGAGATTACGAGAGATTTGATAGATTCAGGTAAACTTCTTGATATAGATGGCGATGCTCTCCGTGAGTATGTTCTTAAGAAAGAACTGGAAGTGTTTGAAAGAGATGAAATAGCAGCTGAAAGAGAAGAAAATGAAAGACAGCAAGAAGAAAATGAAAGACAGCGTAAGCATGAGTTAGAAATTGCTCGTTTAAGACAAACTCTTCATAACAAACGGTCAGGTAGTAGATCAGGAAGTAATTCATCTTTGAATAGTGACACTGATAGTTTATATATGAGTATAGTGCTCAAACTTATACCAAAATTTGATGAGGAAGATGTTACAAAATATTTCATGTCTTTTGAAAAGTTAATGAACAGAGTAGGTTCTCCAAAAAGACAGTGGATTTTGTATTTACAATCAGTTTTAAGTGGTAAAGCACATTCTGTATATACTTGTTTGTCTGAGGATGAAAGTGAAGATTATAATACTGTGAAAGAAACAGTACTTAGTGCATACAGATTGGTACCAGAGGCGTACCATAGACGGCGTGGACATTATTGTTGGCAACCTCCAAGTGTGTGAATCCTATTTTAAGTGAAGTTCAAGTGCCTGAAATGATAGTAACTAGGTCAGGATTAGATATAGATATTGACTACGGTCATAGGTTGTTCGGGGATTCAAACATAGGTAATAGAGGCAGTGATGATGATCTTAGCATGAGTGTAGCTGAGGAAACCTTCTCTATTAATGCTGACAATGTGAACCGAGATGATGATGTAGCTGTCGAAAGAAGTGATGTTCAGATAGACAATGTAATAGGCCCAAGTAATAGCAGCTGTAGTGTTTCAGAAACTAATATATTGAATAAGGATGAACTAGTTAAGATGCAGAGGGAAGATGAATTGGATGATGAACCTGAAAATGTTTGTAAGGAAACATTTAGTCTAAAAGACAAACTTTTGTGTCGCTATGTTCGTCCTAAGACAGGTAGCAAAGAGGAGGTCATAGAGCAATTAGTAACTCCTAGGAAACTTCGTGAATCAATTTTGAAATTAGCAAATGATGGACAAGGACACTTAGGAGTAAATAAAACATTCAAGTGTATAAGTAAAACGTACTTTTGGCCTCAAATGAAAAGTGATGTGAAGAGATATGTTTTAAGTTGTCACGAATGTCAAATGGCTGGCAAACCTAATCAAGTAATTCCCAGTGCTCCGTTATGTAATATTCCATCGGTAGGAGATCCTTTTGAGAATGTCGTAATTGATATAGTAGGCCCTTTGCCCAGAAGTAAGGGAAGGAATATCTATCTATCAACAATCATTGATAGACTAACATGATATCCAGAAGCAATCCCAGTAAGAAATTGCAATGCAAAAACTGTAGTTAAGCGCTTGCTGAATTATTTCTCTAAATTTGGACTTCCTTGTGTTATACAGAGTGATAATGGTAGCAATTTTGTATCAAAGTATTTCAGAGATAAAATGAAAGAGTTAGGAATTAAACTTGTAACTTAGCCCCCCCCCCCTTACCCCCTTGAATCACAGGGAATTGTTGAACGTTCTCATCAAAAGTTGAAAAGTTGCTTAAGGAAGTTGTGTAATAATTTCGAACATGATTGGGAAGAAAAGTTACCTTTTTGTCCTGTTGGCCTTACGATTAGCACCTAATGACACCATGAGATTTAATCCTTTTGAATTGTTGTTCAGTCACACTGCCAAAGGACCTTTAAAAATTTTAAAGTGTAAGTTAATGCTAGGAGAAGGTAGAAAGGATTACATACAGAATATCTAAGATCACAAGGAGGATTTAAGGAAAGCTTGGCAGTTGGTAAAAGGAAATGAGAGCAACCGTCAAGGGGAAACTAAAAGGAAGTACGATCTTAAGGCTAAAGAAAGAATTTTCCATGTGGGTGATAAAGTCTTAGTATTAGTCCAGAAAGAAGGTCCCTCATTGTCTTATAAGTTCAAAGGTCCATTTCCTATCATAGATAAAAGTGGAAATTTGAATTACTTAATTGATATGGGTAGGCGTAGAGCTAAGTGATTGCATATCAACTTGCTAAAGAAATATAATGAACATCCAGTGCCAGTTGTAACCGTGTCGCAGAGAGAGATTACTTTTGAGAAGAACTCTGATGTTCTTAATAATTTCACGTTGTTTAATGTCCCCTGTGGCTGCGGGGGCATAAAAACAATTAGAATAGCGCCAATGTTATCCCTGCGTGTCGTAAGAGGCGACTAAAAGGGACGGGACAAGGGGGCTGGGAACCCCCTCTCCTGTATATAATCCTGCGAGGAGTCAACAAAGAGATGGAGCTGGGAGGAGAGTGACTGCTCCCCGCACTCTAGTTTTGGGGTGTTTGAATGTGCGTGGATGTAGTACGATAGAGAGTAAAAGATGTGAGATTGGAAGTATGTTTAGGAAGAGAAGGATGGATGTATTGGCCTTGTGTGAGACAAAGATGAAAGGAAAGGGTGAAGTGATGTTTGGTGAAATGTCTGGTAGAGTGTCTGGGATTGAAAGGGGAAGAGCGAGAGAGGGTGTGGCTTTATTGCTGAGTGAATGGATGACAGGTAAAGTAGTAGAATGGAAGGAAATATCATCAAGGTTAATGTGGGTAAGGGTTAGGTTGGGTGGGGAATGTTGGGCGTTTGTCAGTGAGTATGGGCCAGGTAGTGAGAAAAGTGAAGAAGAGCGGAATGAGTTCTGGAATGAATTAACTAGGTGTGTAGAAGGACTTGGTAGAAGGAATTATGTAGTTGCCATGGGTGACTTAAATGCTAGAGTGGGCGCTGGAGAGGTAGAAGGTGTCATTGGGAAGTATGGCGTACCAGGTGAGAGTGGTGAGAGCCTGGTAGATATGTATATTGAACAAGAGATGGTAATAAGTGCTAGTTTTTTCAAAAAGAAAGGTAAAAACAAGTTTACATGGGTAAGAGTGGCAAATGGAAGAGTAGTAGAAAGGACATTAGTGGATTATGTGTTGATAACTAAAAGAATGTTTGGAAGATTGAAAGACGTTCACGTGTTTAGGGGTATGGCTAACGGTATGTCTGATCATTTTTTGGTGGAAGGAAAATTAGTTGTAACAAAAGAGTGGGGGAATAGAGTAAGTGGATGTAAAAGGGAGCTAGTGAGGGTTGAAAAGCTAATAAAACCGGGGGTAAAAAGTAAATATCAGGAAAGGTTGAAAATGTCATATGACGAAGTGAGAGTAAGAGAAACTGGTAATTTAGAGGAGTGGAAGTTAGTAAATGAAAATTTTGTTGGGATTGCAAGTGATGTGTGTGGCAAGAATGTTGTTGGAGGCAGCATGAGGATGGGCAGTGAATGGTGGAATGAAGGATTGAAGGTAAAAGTGGAAGAGAAAAAGAGAGCTTTTGAAGAATGGCTGCAGAGTAATAGTATAGAGAAGTATGAAAAATATAGAGAGAAAAATGTGGAAGTAAAGCGCAAGGTACGTGAGGCAAAGAGGGCAGCTGACCTGAGGTGGGGTCAGGGATTAGGTCAGTCATATGAAGAGAATAAGAAGAAGTTTTGGAAAGAAGTGAAGAGAGTAAGGAAGGCTGGCTCAAGAATTGAAAAGACGGTGAAAGATGGAAATGGAAGGTTGTTAAAAGGAGAGGAGGCAAGGAAAGGGTGGGCGGAATATTTTGAAAGTTTACTGAATGTTGAGGATAATAGGGAGGCAGATATAATTGCTGTTGCAGGTGTTGAGGTGCCGGTGATGGGAGATGAGAATGAGAGAGAGATTACAAGAGAGGAAGTGAAGAGAGCACTAGATGAAACGAGAGTAGGAAAAGCATCTGGTATGGATGGTGTGAGAGCTGAGATGTCGAAGGAAGGCAGTGTGACTGTACTTGAATGGTTGGTGAGATTATTTAATATGTTTTGTGTTGTCAATGGTACCGGTAGATTGGGTTTGTGCATGTATTGTACCACTATATAAGGGTAAGGGAGATGTGCATGAGTGTTGTAATTCAAGAGGTATTAGTTTGTTGAGTGTGGTGGGAAAAGTGTATGGTAGAGTAATGATTAATAGGATTAAGGATAAAACAGAGAATGCAATCTTAGAAGTACAGGGTGGTTTTAGAAGAGGTAGGGGTTGTATGAATCAGATTTTTACAGTTAGGCAGATATGCGAGAAATATTTAGCAAAAAGTAAGGAGGTGTATGTTGCGTTTATGGATCTGGAGAAAGCGTATAATAGAGTTGATAGGGAAGCAATGTGGAATGCGATGAGGTTATATGGAGTTGGTGGAAGGTTGTTGCAAGCAGTGAAAAGTTTCTACAAAGGTAGTAAAGCATGTGTTAGAATAGGAAATGAAGTGAGTGATTGGTTTCCGGTGAGAGTGGGGCTGAGACAGGGACGTGTGATGTCGCCATGGTTGTTTAACTTGTATGTTGATGGAGTGGTGAGAGAGGTGAATGCTCGAGTGCTTGGACGAGGATTAAACCTGGTAGACGAGAATGACCATGAATGGGAGGTAAATCAGTTGTTGTTTGCGGATGATACTGTACTGGTTACAGACACAGAAGAGAAGCTTGACCGACTAATGACAGAATTTGGAAGGGTGTGTGAGAGAAGGAAGTTGAGAGTTAATGTTGGTAAGAGTAAGGTTATGAGATGTACGAGAAGGGAAGGTGGTGCAAGGTTAAATGTCATGTTGAATGGAGAGTTACTTGAGGAGGTGGATCAGTTTAAGTACTTGGGGTCTGTTGTTGCAGCAAATGGTGGAGTGGAAGCAGATGTACGTCAGAGAGTGAATGAAGGTTGCAAAGTGTTGGGGGTAGTTAAGGGAGTAGTAAAAAATAGAGGGTTGGTCATGAATGTAAAGAGAGTTCTATATGAGAAAGTGATTGTACAAACTGTGTTGTATGGATCGGAGTTATGGGGAATGAAAGTGACGGAGAGACAGAAATTGAATGTGTTTGAGATGAAGTGTTTAAGGAGTATGGCTGGTGTATCTCGAGGAGATAGGGTTAGGAACGAAGTGGTGAGGGTGAGAACGGGTGTAAGAGATGAGTTAGCAGCTAGAGTGGATATGAATGTGTTGAGGTGGTTTGGCCATGTTGAGAGAATAGAAAATGGCTGTCTGCTAAAGAAGGTGATGAATGCAAGAGTTGATGGGAGAAGTACAAGAGGAAGGCCAAGGTTTGGGTGGATGGATGGAGTGAAGAAAGCTCTGGGTGATAGGAGGATAGATGTGAGAGAGGGAAGAGAGTGTGCTAGAAATAGGAATGAACGGCGAGCGATTGTGACGCAGTTCCGGTAGGCCCTGCTGCTTCCTCCGGTGCCTTAGATGACCGAGGAGGTAGCAGCAGTAGGGGATTCAGCATTATGAAGCTTCATCTGTGGTGGATAACGGGGGCTGTGGCACCCTGGCAGTACCAGCTGAACTTGGTTGAGTCCCTTGTCAGGCTGGGAGGAACGTAAAGAGTAGAGGTCCTCTTTTTGTTTTGTTTCATTTGTTGATGTCGGCTACCCCCAAAAATTGGGGGAAGTGCCTTGGTATATGTATGTATGTTAATCCTAGCTTAGAGGAAGAAAAAACAAGGGAATTATTCAATGTGTTTTCAAATTATCCAGAAACTGTTAGTGATAATTTAGGTTTCACTAATCTCTTAGAACACGATATTGAGTTACAGGACACAAAACCCATTAGACAAAGTCCTTATCGTCTATTCCCAGCAAAAGCAAATTCAGACCGACAGGAAATTAAGTATATGCTAGACAATGGTTTGATTGTTCCTAACGAAAGTGACTGGTGTTCTCCAATAGTTCTTGTTAAGAAGGAAGATGGATCAGATAGGTTGTGTATTGATTTTAGAAAAGTGAATAGTGTTAAAAAACAAAGTAATTTTCCACTCCCCAGGATAGAAGATTGTTTAGATAGAATAAGAAACACCAAGTTTATTTCTAAACTTGATTTGGCCAAAGGTTATTGGCAAGTACCTTCAAGTAGTCGAGCACAGAAAATATCTGCTTTCATAACACCTTTCGGTAGTTATGAACCCAAATTTATGGCTTTTGGTCTACGAAATGTAGCGAGTACTTTCCAAAGATTAACCCTGGATAGGTACGGTCCTCGGACACCCCTTTAAGGGTATACTCGGACGCGAACGACCCCGACGCCAAAAAAAAATCTTGAAAAATCAGTTTTTGCAGTAACCTTCTTTTTTCTTTTGCCAAAAAAAACTTCAATGAATGCTTAAAACAACTGTAAAGATAAATACTACTCATCTGCAGAAAAACTATTTATTATAAATATTTTAAAAAATTAAGTAGAAAAAAAAAAAGACCTGACATAAAAATTCATAAAAAAAAAGTTTATACATATATACACAAATCCTTTTAGGAATTGATTCTTGAATGTTTAGGACACATCTTGATGTATTTTGGATGAAGTCAGACCCATGGAGGTGAAGATCTGAAATGAGAAAAAAAGGGTAACTTTTTTTGGCCAAAAAAAATTGTCCAAATTTCATGAATTTTTTTGGGTACCCAAATGAAATAGGAAGTGGCTAATTTTTTTAGGGAATAAACATATGTTATCCTAAAATAGAAATATGTAAAAAAATCTTCATTATTTTGTAAATTACATTTATATCAGGGGCCATATCTAAAGGTAATTTTTTGAGTACTTGGAAATTTCGTAAAAAAATACATATATTTAATATATAATATGATATTTATGCAGGTAAAAATATACCAAAATATCACAAATTCTATAGGGAACAAGAATATATATAGATAGGGCAGCTTACGCTTCGGATATGTCCACAAAATGGCCGCCAACCACACTGACTCAGACTCCCTAATCTGCCACTTGAAATGTAGGAAGGGTATGTCAATTTCAAGGTGTTATTTACTAATCTAATTATTATTGGATATGCATCAAAATTGTATGGTGGGTTGCTGGATAATTGTCGATTATTTTACGACTATAAAATTAAAATTCTGACCCAAAAAAATTTTTTTGAAGGGAAATAAAATCGAAAAAAAAATGTAAAACAATATTTTAGCTAAAAAAATTTGATGATATTCAATCAAAAAAAAAGTAAACAAAATTTTCCGACAAATAAACATCTAGAGGAATCATTACTCTGTGATAGTTCCTTAGTACGTAGTAATTTTGAAAGAATTGGGAAAAAACGAAAAAATGGCAATCACCGGAAAATCGAACACATACCTATATATACGCCATATCTGGCTAAAAAAAAGATAGGCATGGGTAGCCAGATCATCTAGAAACACTTTCCAACACTATAAAAATATAAGTTTTGCGACACTACTTGCCAATTCCTTACGGTAACATGACTAAGCAAAAAAATGCAAAACAAATAAAAAGGGGCACTCGTGGAAAAATGGCCATTCTAATATACGGCATTTCAGAAAAAAAAAAATTTCAGCCACGTGCTAGGCAAACCATCAAGGCATATTTTCCGACAAATAAACATATAAATGAAATATTACTCTGTGATAGTTCCTTAGTACGTAGTAATTTTGAAAGAAATGGGAAAAAACGAAAAAATGGCAATCACAGGAAAATCGAACACATACTTATATATACGCCATATCTGGCTAAAAAAAAAATAGGCATGGGTAGCCAGATCATCTAGAAACACTTTCCAACACTATAAAAATATAAGTTTTGCGACACTACTTGCCAATTCCTTACGGTAACATGACTAAGCAAAAAAATGCAAAACAAATAAAAAGGGGCACTCGCGGAAAAATGCCCAACATTCTAATATACGGCATCTCAGATAAAAAAAAAAGACATGCACGTGTTAGCCCAACCATCAAGGCACACTTTCTAACACATAAACATGAAAAAAAAATCAATAATATACGGCAATTCCTTACTACGTAGTAAATTTTTACAAATATTGAAAAAAAAACAGAAATTGGCAACCGCAGTTAAATACCCAATATACCAATAACTACGTCGTATCTGACAAAAACAAAATCACGCATGGGTAGCCAGATCATCTAGACACACTTTCCAACATTAAAAAAGCAAAAGTTTTACGACACTATTTCGCAATATCTTACGGAAAAATGACTTGGCAAAAAAATTTAAAAAAATTAAAAAGGGACACTCGCGGTAAAATGCCCGACATTCTAATATACGACATCTCAGATAAAAAAAAAGACATGCACGTGTTAGCCCAACCATCAAGGCACACTTTCTAACACATAAACATGAAAAAAAAATGAATAATATACGGCAATTCCTTACTACGTAGTAATTTTTACAAATATTGAAAAAAAACAGAAATTGGTAACCGCAGTTAAATACCCAATATACCAATAACCACGTCGTATCTGACAAAAACAAAGTCATGCATGGGTAGCCAGATCATCTAGACACACTTTCCAACACTAAACAAGCAAAAGTTTTACGACACTATTTGGCAATATCTTACGGAAAAATGACTTGGCAAAAAAATGAAAAAAAATGAAAAAGGGGCACTCGCGGTAAAATGGTCCTCGTGGTGATGAACGACATTTTAACTAAAAAAAAAAACATGCACATGGTAGCCAAACAATCCACCAAGACTTTCCACAACTGATAACCTATACAAGTTGCACCATTCTACGACAATTTCATAATACGTAATAACTTTGATAATTATGCAAACTACCTCAGAAGGGTAAACTCGGACGCGAACGACCCCGACGCGTCTCAGAAATCGGGGAAGGAGTACAGCTACAGCAATGCACATCTGGACACTACTAGAGCGTGTAGGGGAGACACCTCCTGCAGGTCGATCACCCACAAATTCAGTCACAGGGGTGAGTCACGTGAGAAAAACCTGTTTTTTTTTTACGCTCGGGGTCGCAAACGACCCACCGTACCTATCCAGGGTTAATGAATAAAGTTTTAAATGAAATTGATAACTGAGTCGTGTATTTGGATGATCTTATAGTGTTTTCAGGTACGTGGGAGCAATATTTACGCATTTTAGCTAAAGTCCTAGCAGTCCTTGAGAAAGCAAAACTTGTTTTAAATCTGAAGAAATGTGAATTCGGAAAAACCTCGATCACATATTTGGGTCATAGAGTGGGTCTAGGTAAGATTTGTCCAAAAGATGGGAACATAGAGGCTATCATCAACTTCCTAATCCCTACCAGTAAAAAAACAGGCAATGAGATTCATCGGAATGATTTCATACTTCCGCAGATTTGTTCCTAATTTTTCAGAAATAAGTGCTCCAATAAGTAATCTTTTCAAGAAAAAACGAAGTTTTGTATTTGATAATGAATGTATCGAAGCTTTCAGTAAGTTAAAGGCCATAATGATTCACGAGGCCGTACTAATATTACCCAATTTTAGCAAGGAATTTAATTTAGCAATAGATGCAAGTGATATTGGCATAGGAGGAGTTCTGTTGCAAGAATTGAACGAGACTAAGCACCTTGTAGCTTATCATTCGAAGAAGTTAAATAAAGCACAGCAGAATTATTCAACTATTGAGAAGAAATTGTTTAGTTTATTATTAACTTTATAACATTTTGAGATTTATGTACGTAGTGGTCATGTTTTAACTATGTATACTAATCACAATCCGTTAGTTCACTTAGATAGGCTTAAGAATAAGAATAAACGTCTTATGTGTTGGAGTTTAGAATTACAAGATTACGATTTCAAGATAGTTCATATAAAGGGAAAGAAAAATGTAATAACTGACAGTCTTTCTAGAGATTTTTCAGAATGATATGGACGTTTGTTTGTTTGTTTGTTTTTTCTCTCTTTCATCAACAAGTAAGAGTGTGTTTTGGTTTTGTTTTGTTACGTGATGCGAGAGTAATGAAGTAATTGTTTCTCAGTTTAGGTATAAGTGATTTTCTCCCTTGATAATTTCATTTAAAAAAAAAAAAGATAAAACCAGTAGATTTTCCTTTTTTTTTCTTTTAGGGGGAATGTGTCATGGGTAAATAGACTAATATAGAAAAGGATGTTAAAACATGTAAAGTTTCTACTCTTAAGAAGCAGAGAGAAGAGGTCCCACTAGTGTTTACCAGAAACTGTCACCAACGTTGATTGAGGTCAAGACATTAACTAGATCAGCAGACCTGGGGCATAAGGGTTGTCTGTTGTAGCAATTCGAGGAGCCAGCGTTTTGGAAGGACCCATAGCATAAGGGGAGTCAGTTGTCGCCGAAACATACATATAGATCATGATTGCACCAGCAGAACGTTTGGGAAGATGTGATCAAAGTAGGAGAGGTTTTAAGGGAAACCAATGAGGATGAAGAAAGGAGAAAATTTCCTTATATGGAATTGTCCATAGTTAGCCGCTCCCATACAGGGGTATATAAACTTCAAAGAGAGAGAACGAAGGAGAGAGAACGAGACAAAGAACGAGAGAGACAGAGAACGAGAGAGGGAACGAGAGAGAGAATGAGAGAACGAGAAAGCATAAGGACCAGAATGCAGATGTGACCAGCCTTACGACAACTTATCCAAAATGACCGAACTAGTTGACCCCGTCGCCAATACCAACCACAAAGAGCCCAGACCTGAAAATCTACATTCCTGGTGTGGAGGATTTATTTTTGTTTTATTTTATTTTTGTTTTTTGCCAAATCCTGAGAGAGAGAGAGAGAGAGAGAGAGAGAGAGAGAGAGAGAGAGAGAGAGAGAGAGAGAGAGAGAGAGAGAGAGAGAGAGGTAGTTAGTGTATTGATTGTTTGTTGTGAGAAAGACTGTTGGTATAAATGAGAATGTTTGTTTATGTTTTTAGCTAGGTTACGGCAGTGGTGAATGTTTCGGAACGAATGCTTTTTTTATTTAACTGCAGCTTGAGGCAGTTGCGTTTGTGAGTGCTGGATTACTATTTTACTATTATTTATTACCGGCGTGGAAGTGTTCATTGGTTTTCTGAGTAAGTACAGTTTTGTTTATATTTGCTTGTCGTGATTGTGAATGATAGGAACAGTTTATTATTTATCTTTGATTATAGTGCGATAGTTTAGTTAGCTAGGAGTGTTCTTAAGTGTTTTTATTTTTTATGTTGGCAGGCCGTGATTCCTCCTTTGGAGAGGTTTTCTTTGAATATAAAATTGTTTGTTGACGACTTGGCCTGTAACAGAACTTGATAGGACTGCTCAGATTGATTTACTTGTTGACGACCTGGACCGAATGAACTTCCGATTGCTGTTTTGAGGATTACGTATGATGATGATGATGATGATGATCTTGACAGCCGTGACCCCAAGGAGTTAAGGCCGTTATGGCAAACCAAGTCACTTTGCTGTTCATCATATAGTAGTGTTGTGCCAAATAAAGACTGTTAGCCATTGTATGGAGGAAGGTGTCCACTCAGAGACTGATGCAATATTTACGGTTATAGTTGTGCTTAAAGTGAATTTTAGTTTTAAGTTTTGCGTTTTTCATGAGTTATTTGAATGTTTTCCATTTACAGTAGGTTAAGATTGTTGTACTAAGTCGTGATTATTTTTGGTTATGAAATAGGATTGGTGATTTTTAAAATTAAGTGATTGTTTTGGTATTAGGAAATATAGCTTCAAGGTTATGTTATTGTTTATTTTGTCCTTTTGTCTAAGAGCTGGTTTTAGATAACGTAAGGGGAAAGTTTGTGTTACGGAGAAAATTGTCAGTAAGTAAGATTCAAGGGTGTGGGGGTTGTTATTGCAACATCCCGCAACACTGGATCGTCAAGATCTGCTGTGAAGAGTACCATCATTTCTTTTAAGTATTATTGGTCTGCTTTCTTGGCTATTCCTCTATTTGCTGAAGTGTAGTTTAATCAGATGATTTTCTTTGTTCAATTCCATGCTTCCCAAGTTCTCAATCAAGAAACATTGATCTTTGACTAGTTGTAAATGAAATTATGTTTTCTCTTGCGAGTTTCTTTCTATATTCCTTTTCCCATATTCCTCTTGGTTGTTGTTGATTTATCCTGATTTAATTAATCTATTCAAAAGAACCTGATTCGATCCTCCAGGATCATAACAAGAAGAGATAGAGTCTCCATGTCCAACGTCTTTTCTCAATTGGAATTTTCTCACTAAATTTATGTAGTCTCAAGATGACTGTAATACCCATATAGATATCTCCAAGATTTTAACATAAGTATCATCTATTCCTTGTCTTTGAAGAGCTTTCATTACTGATAATTTTTTGACAGAATCAAATGCTTTCTCATAATTTTCAAATGCTATACAAAGTGGTTTGTTATACTCACTTGATTTTTATTTTTTTTTTCATTAGCTGGTTAATTATATGGATCTGATCAGTTGTTTAATATCCTCTTCTAAAATCTGTCTACTCTCTTGACTGATTAAAGTCAAGCTTTCTTCCCCTTTTGCCTTATATGATCTTTGTAAATATTTCATAGATCACTGAGAGAAAACTTATTTGGTGGTAATTTTTCAAATCTTTTGTGTCTCTTTGTGAAATGATATATTAAATTCTTTTCCAAGCTCAAGCTATAGAGCAGTCTTGCAAACATTTTGTGTAAAGTTCAGCGAGATTTACTACCATAAAGTCTCCTCCATCTATTGTTGAATCAATTATTAGGCCATGTTGTGCCTTGCTTCTTTTCATGATTTTTAATTATTTATTTACTTCTACTGTTATTTTCGGTATTGGCTCATGTTTTTCCTTATTTCTTAGGTCACTATTGCATAGCATTGTATAGAAATCCTCTGCAATTTTCAGCATTCCATCTCTTTTGTTGATATATCAATTTTTATCCGTTAAGGCATATATTTTCCTTTTTAAGTCTTTTTTCAATTTTGGTCTGATTATGTTTACGGATGTTTTCTAATAGTTTTCCTTGACCTTGTTTATAAGGTTTTCCACCTAGCTTTTGTACTGATTCCAATACAATTTTTTTTTTAAATTACTATTAATTTCTCCTTTATTTACTTGTAATTTGTTTTGTACCTATCATTACCTATTTTGTATTGCTAAGCTAAATTTATCATGTTTTTTCTCCTATTACATGCGTGGTTATTTTCTTTCTTAATAACAGTTTTTTTTTTCTTTCCTTAGATCTAGACTAATTTTATTTTTACAATTGTGTGGTCACTTTACTTTAACCTGATTAACAATGTTACCTCTTTAACTAAATAACCTTTTTTCACAGAAAATAGAATCTATTTCGTTTTTTTGTTTCCACATTTGGGCTTCGTGTCGATTTCCTATATCATTTTTTTATAAAGAAGGTGTTCATGATTTTTAGATATTTTTCAACAGTTTCTACAAGGATGTCTCCTCTGTCATTTTTTTTTTTTTTTTTTTTTTTTTTTGCTTACTTTAAACTTTCCTGCAGCTGAGTCTTGTCTCTTCATTTGACCTATATTAAATAGAAACCACCAAAAACAAATGCGAAAACAGTCTTTTGTGTTTTCAAGATATCTCGTGATCTTCATAAAAATATTCTCTTTCTTCCTCTGCATTGGATAGTATTTGTGCACAGATTTTATTTATTTTGATGATCAATTTTGCAATTCTATCACTGATACTATAAGATTCTTATATTTTCTTTGTTCCTTTCATGCTATGGCCCACTTTTAACTATAAGCTATATGTTAGTCTCCCATTCTTCTAATTTCACTTAATCCTATTATATAGCAATTTATTTATTTCAGCTCTTCCAGTGACACAGCAAGATCTTCCCTAGACAAGGTCCTGACATTGTACGTTGCAAAGGTCAGTTACCAAAGGTGACCTTTTCTATATATATATATATATATATATATACATAAATATAAAAGTATGTATATATATATATACATACATATATATATATATATATATACATACATATATATGTGTATATATTTATATATATACACTCATATATATATATATATATATATGAATATTTACATATATATACATATATATATATATATATACATATATATATGCATATATACATACATATATAATTATATATATATACATATGTATATATATACATATATATCATATATATATATATATATATATATACATGTATGTATGTATATATACTTATATATATACATTTACTAACATAAATTTTTAAAAACATTGATTTTTTTTTATGCCCAATCCAGTATTATCAAGTATATGGAGTACTTCTCTGTTTGTTAGGTTGCATATTCATACCTTATCCCCACAGTTTGAAGCCAAAGACAAATAACATAATTATCAATTAATTCATCAGGTAATTGCCTTCCCTAAGCTAAAAAATGGATAGCCCTAACTTGATCGATAATGAAATGAGTTTAAAGCAAAGAATTAACATTATCAGTATGTTTTTGGTAAATTCATCTAGTAAGACTACCAGTAAGCCTACAATCTACTGTTAGATGCCAGGAAATCACATCTAAGGGTGTTTCCTCAGACACCCCATCGTCACTGACATTTTAAACTTTAGCCCCCTCCACCTCACCCGAAAAATGCTCCGACGCCCCTGCAATACAGTGTAGTATTTAGTCATATGATGAAGAAGCCATGACTGTTAGAATTAACCACATACCTAGGATTTATGAGTAGAATGGTACTATCTGGGAAGATCTGAATGCAATAGATGGTCAGAGTTATGAAAAGCCTTATGCAAAATACACTAAGGACTAACTGAATGACGGTGCCAGACATTAATATCTAGATCAGGAATAAGAAGTTTAATAGTCCGAAAGTTCTTGTCCAATACTGAGTGTATGTCTCGCTAGAGTGTGGACGTGATGCGAGGAGCTCCGTTAAACACTCACCCTGAGTTGCGTTATAGCTTTCTGTTTCTCGCTTAGAATATCATTGAAAAGATATATGTGAATCTAATGGAGAAACCTAAGTGATAAGAAATAGTACACTATGTCTGTCCCTAACTATTTCTGCCGCATATGTAAAACCACGGATGGAAACCGGTAAAAAGGGATAGGATGTGAATGCAATAGATTCTACCATAAGAAATGTGTGTATGTAATGACAGGCATCACTGGTAATCAACGGAATACCCTAGATTGGTTATGCCCACACTGTGAGGTCAACTACGAATGGAAATGTTGTAAACTTTGCAAACAAAATGATCAGAGAAGAGGCGGCAAACAAAATTCAGACATTGTTGGTTGACATTCAAACGAGAAAAATCGGAAAACTAAAACCAAAAATCATGATATGAAATGTGTACAATGATGAAGATGATGTAGTAAATGCTTTGATTCAATGAAATCGCTACCCGGACCAAATCCAAAATATGGAAGAGAAGATAAGTGTAGTCCTGAAGAAAAATGCCTCGGGTGGGACCACCCACTATAAGCTGAAATGTGACCCTGAAGTTCGGAGGGCTATTCATGATAATGGGGACAAAGTCTCGCTGCGATGGGGTACTTATAATATACGTGATAGGTACCACGTGATCATCTGCTACGACTGTCAGAGGTATGGACATCTTGAAAAAGATTGCAAGTCTAAGAATGATGATAAAGTTTGTGGGAAATTTTCAGGAATGCATTCCACCAAGGAGTAATTTGCAAGTGACAAAGTGTATAAACTGCACAAAGTTAAACAAACCAATTGACCACATAATAAATTCTAGAGAACGCAAAGCTTATGAATTGGCATCACATCCATCATCATTCATCGATTCGGCTTCTGGACGTCATCCTGATCGCACCTCTCCCAGCTCTCTCCTGGCAGCCAACATAGCAGCTACGAACAAGCTCGGATCCGATATCGCCTCCAGCAGCGCTCAAGTGATAGCTCCCTTGTGGCCACGCAACCTAACCCTTCATCCTCATCCTCCTCCTCCCTGCCCCTCCCAACCCCTTACTCTCAAGTACCACTCTGTCTGTCTCTCTCTTCCTTGAACTTCAACTCTAGTACTAACCACCAGTAGCCCTTTTCCCCCGGAGTTGCCGTTGTGGTCTTAAAACTCTCTCGGGCACTGGGTATTGCTGTACCATCTAGGCTCCTACTTCTTCAGTAGTGCCTTCATAGGATAGGACTTAGGAATAAATCACTGTCTTATGTAAAGTGATATTAACACCTTTATTCTTATTATTCATAAAGTGTTTTGGTTCTAGCGCCCTTAATACTAAAAATATTGCAAATTTTTTTCGAGTTCTCTAAAAGACTTATATATTCTGCACCCAAACCTGTTTTCAAATTCCACCTCACGTTGTTGCATCATAATATTTTCGAAAAAAAGTCAAAATTTAGATTTTCCCAAAAGGTACGTAAATTCCCGTAGAGTTAATTTACCCTTAAGATTTTTCAATATTTAAATGTAAATACTTAAATGTTTAGATCTCTCTTTTCTTCACTACAATGGGGAAAGTGAAGATCAAAGATACTAGTCAAGGAACTGATAGTGTGTCCCATCGACTAGAGATATGGGGAATCCTCCAGGATAATTCATTATTCATCCACAAGCTAGAAAAGGCTAATAACTGTTTCTATGCTATTGCAGATGAAACAACAGTGGAAAAGATAATTCACCCTAAAGTAAAGGAAGTTTTCATGCGTAAAAACTTCGAATTATTGGACCCCCCCCCCCCCCCTCATCTGAATGCCCTGAGGACCTTAGTGGTTACCCAGGCAGACAGTATAATATATAGCCAATCTGTTGACGACCTTAAGAATGATATTGAACACCGAAATAATGCAAAAGTTTCAGCTGTGATCAAACTGCCCACCACCATATCAACTTTTAAGGTCAAGTTGGAAACAGTACAGATGGTGAGAGATTGCCTAACCAAGGGACTTCTCATCTCTGGACAATCATTCCCCCCTAAATTTTTGAGACAGGACATCCACATCTCATTGTCCCAGTGCATGAGATGTTACAAATATGACCACGTTAAGAAAGATTGCCCTAAGCCTTCCACTTATAAGATGTGTTCAGTCTGCGCCTCTGAAGAACATTATTGGGCAGAGTGCACTAATGGTAACAATCATAAGTGCATTACATGCAACGGGATCCCTCAACAATGGCTGCAAGATGGCCTGTTAGAAAGAGCATGGTAAAATATCAGACAAAGACATTAAGAACACAACAATCCATGACAACGCCTAACGTATCCTTTGCTCAGGCCGTAGCCCCTAAGGCAACTAACTCCTACGCATTCTCTGCCCAGAACAACATATCATTACAGCAGTT
Organism: Palaemon carinicauda; assembly: GCF_036898095.1. Classification (NCBI taxonomy): domain Eukaryota; kingdom Metazoa; phylum Arthropoda; class Malacostraca; order Decapoda; family Palaemonidae; genus Palaemon; species Palaemon carinicauda. The sequence goes on from NC_090757.1 coordinate 83,979,554, forward strand.
TACTGTAATGAACACAGCCATAATCAAGGCAAATCTGAGCGAGGCTGTTGAGCCTGGTAATTTCCAGTCTATGGTCGACGCTTTTTATAAAGCAAGTGGCCTACCAATTGTTAAAATCCCCACTGAGGCCATTAATTTGGCTAAGAAAGTATCAACCTTATTGAAATCTGGCCAACAGAATGACTGTATTCCCCCACAGGCACCCACAATAAATTATGAAATGGAGACAGATCTTAATAGGAAAAGTTCTTAGTGACTCTGACACCGATATATCTGAACCAGCTAATCCTGCTAAAAGGCAGCCACAACCCTCCACCTCAGCATTTGACCCTGATATCGAACTACAAGGAGCCACTTCCCTCCCAACCCTCCCCCCCCCCCCCCATTAAACAATCAAATAAAACAAAAATTGGTCTAAGACTCTATTCATCTATTAATTCTGCAACCCCCCCCCCCCCTCAAGTCAGCTTCTCATGATTCAATAAAGAAAATTATTTTCGAATCCAAAACTATCAAATACATTTTCACAGAGAAATTTGAGAATATTACTGTGGTAAATCTTATGAATGATGGCTCGATTCAACTTGATAATTATGTCCCTAGAATCACAAGGACAGATGCTGATGATTTCAGGAGGCTGAATTCAGGATTTTTTTCATTTAAGCAAAGGACAGTTACCTTAATGGACACTCTCTATGTAATCCAACATAATGTTTTGAAGTGGACTTTCCTACGTAGTAGGGAACTTTCTAATATTTACTCCTCTCTCTCCCCACACCTCATACTTCTTAACTCTACAGATATTCCGAATTCCAAAATCTGGAACTATAATGTTTTCCAATGTAACACCTCTGGAGAGCAAAGCGCTGGGACAGCAACAGAGGTTAGACGGGATATTACAGTTAAGTTAATAGATGGTTTCAACCATGATCTTTTAGCAGTTGAACTGCAAACTGTAAAGAGACCGGTGGTAGTGGCAACAACTTACCTTCCCCCTAAAAAAACCAATATTCCCACAACAGGATCTCATTGATGAGATGTAATATCCCAGTCTATATTCTGGCTGATCTCAATGCAGCACATCCAGCCTTTGGTTATAACAGAACCAACCCTATAGGCACAATAATCAACGGCCTGATGAATAGGAACCTCATAAGGTTCCTAGGCCTAGATTTTGATACGTTTTTTCAACAGAAGAACCTCTAGTAAGCCTGATATACTTCTTTCCAATAGATTTCACATGATCAATTATTCAATTACTCAAGGCCCCTTAACCACATCAGATCATCTTCCCATTATTTTAAAGCTTATTGTGAGACCCATTATGGTAGCCGCTAGTCCAACAATAGATATGAACAATGCGAACTGGGAACGTTTTAAGGACACACTCGATGACTCTCTCTCTACTTTTGACGAATCCGATAATATCTTAAAGGATAAATCTTATATAGACGATAAGATAGTCTTTTGGTATAGGAGGATCAAGGAAGAATCAGAGCTCCATATCTCCTTCAAAACTCATAGGATCTTACCTTATACCAAAGAAACTGATTCTCTTAAACTACTACAGATCCGATATAAACAAGCCCTAGTAATAATCAATAACCGAGGTCCCACACATCAGCTCTTAGATTACATTCATAATATACAAGAACGGATCAAAATAGAATCTATTGAACTTATTAATTCAACCTGGGAGGCTCTTTTAGATAAATGTGAAGACTACTATAAAGACCCTGCAAAATTTTTGAATATGATAAAAAAATTGTTTGGCTCAACTTCTCAACCTATAGCATATATCACCCATAACAACGAAAAAATCTATTCATCCTAAGAACAGGAGGTGATCTTCAGAAACTTCAGGTCCAATATCTTCAAAATAAATCCAATAGAAAATCTAAAGTTTGACCAACAACATGAGCATCATATCACTGAGACAATCCGTGAACATGCTGATCGTATAATACCTTATGATTTAGTAGATCTTGGGAGGCTTGATGAAGTTGACCCTTTTCTCAAACCTATCTAACTTCAAGATATAATCAAAATAATTAAAAGTTTCAAAAACAAAGCTCCAAGCCACTCTAAAGTAAATAAACCTATACTTAAAAACCTGCCAAATTCAATGCTCTCCTTTCTTTGCAACATCTTTAACAAAACTCTGAGTATGGGTTATTGGCCAGATTATTTCAAACGAGCATTACTTCCCTTTGTAGGGAAAAAGGGCAAAGATCTCACCTCAGTCTCTAACTATAGACCAATATCCTTATTAGAGACTCCTGGTAAGATTCTTGAAAAAAATATTAAAGAAAGATTTGAGGATTTCCTTGAGGAAAATTTACTTACAAATAAAAACCAATACGGATTTACAAGGGGCAAAGGAACCCAACTTGTATTAGCCCGTCTTTATGAATTCATTGCTGTTAAGTCTAATCTTAGAGGTAGTTGTAACCTAATTACAAGAGATGTCATCTGAGCTTTCGATGAGGGTCTTAAATACAAGTTGATAGAAGCACAATTACCAAACTTAGCAACCAGATTATTATGTAACTTTCTTGACAATCGAGTGGCCATGATCAAGATGAAAGAGTTTATAAGACCAGAGTTTCAGCTACTATCTGGAGTTCCTCAGGGTAGTGTTCTCTCCCCTTCACTATATAACTTTTATATCAAAGATACTCCTCCTCCTAGTCCAGGTTGTCTGTAAATCATGTTTGCAGATGACCACACCCAAGTAATAACTATGCCTAATAAAAATAAACGTATGCTACAAATAAAAACGGTCAGGGAAATACAAAAAATCAACAACTACGAAAAGAAGTGGAAAATAACAACAAATATTAACAAATTTCAGCTCCTCTCAATTACAGTTCGTAATCCTGCAGAAATTATAGTAGACAATGTAAGAATTCAATTCAAACAAAAGGCAACAATACTTGGGTTTAACTTCCAAAAATCTGACATTTTTCCCCACGTTAAGGCGAGAATAACTGCTTCTAAAGTAACTCTTAATAAATTAAAACAGTTTGAAAATTTGTCAACTAAAACTCAACTTCGTTTATATAAGTCATTAGTAAGACCTCAGTTAGAGTACCCCACCATTATATTCAGAGCATTTAGTAAATCTTTATTAAATAAAATGCAGGCAATACAAAATGAGGCTTTGAGGAGAGCCTACAAAGAGAGCCCTCCCTATTACAATAAAATCAGGGAATTACATCAGAATTCTTAATTGGAACCTCTGAATGTCAGATTTCACAGACTTGGCCAGAGAACCTGGGACAAACTTGCAACAGGGCAAGACTGCGTGAACCAAAAAACCCTTCCTCTCCCTACTCGTACTTTCCTTTTCTTTTTACTCTCAGTTGCCTGCACTCGCAAGTGGCTCCTAAATCAACTTAACATCGCACGAGGGTCTGTCCCTCTCTTTTATTCTCCTCCTGTACTTCTCTTTCTCCCTTTTTACTTATACCTTCCCATCCCGAGTACCTGCCTTCGGGTTATAAACTGGATTGTATCCAGGGGTACTCTTCCTTATCCCTTATTCCCCACTTCCCTATCCTTATCCTGATTTCTGATTTATGAATTGGAATTGAAAAGACTTGCAGAAAATACTCATCATGGTTACTAAGGATGTCATGAACTGTGGCTATGTAAATATACAATCTATAGGTAATAAGACTATTCAAATTCGAGAATTGATAAACGAGAAATATTTGGACATACTAGCATTATCTGAAACAGAGTTAAATAACTTGGACGAGCCAAAGATCACTGAAATGACACCCCTACCCCCACACACCTTTCACATACCCAGAGAACGTAGGTCTGGTGGGGATGTCGGACTCTTTATTCACAAAAGTTACTCAAATCTCAAAACGTTGAAAAGAACTAGTGTAACAAGCTTTGAATATATAAAAATAAACTTTACGTAAAATAAAATAAACAGAAAAATATCCTTTGTAACAGTCAACAAACCTCCGAGAATAAGCACTTATATCTTTCTTTGAAGAATTCGGTGCTCTCATTGAGATGATTATCATGGAGAAAAACAAATTAGTTGTCTGTGGAGACTTCAATTTTTGGATGGATGATGCATCAAATCCTCACGCTTTGGCATTTACTTAGTTATTAGAATCATATCGACTAGTGAATAATGCCAACTGTACAACTACTTTAACTTGGCATATGTTGGACTTAGTTTTAAGTGATGACATGAATAATATTGTTTCTGATATAAAAGTTGAAAAAAATTACTATCTCCCCAGTGCACAAATTTATTACGTTTAGTCTACCTCTGCAGAAACATGCATTAGTAAAGCATATAAACTTTAGGCATAAATCAAATTCTTCTCCTATCGTATTTATTGAAGAAGTTACAAAGAAAATGAATGATGCTATCAACACTCCCTGTGATCATGATGACCAATGTCTGTTGGGAGCTAAGTGTGTTAACAGTCTTACGACCACTTATAATAAAGTGAGTAAAAGTGAATATGATACCATGTGCCCACCGATGGAAAAAACTGCAACTGTAAAAGACCAAACTCTTAGTTTGATGGAGAGACTTTGGTGAAAAAGAGGGAAAAAAAGACGTTGTAAGGACATCGTCTTACCCGCCGTGTTTCCTCCCCCTGGACTCTTTTCTGTATATTGTAACTTTATTATTTATTCCACACAGTGGATATTTGTATAACAATGTTGCGCTCTTTGAGAGCTTTATATCCATGTATAATATTGTATATTTCATTAGGCTACCGCCTTGGTATTTTATATTTGTATTTGAATCAAAACACAAATGATTGTGGCGGTTGGAAATGTTTCCCTCCCTGGCTACTTATCCCTCCGCACTCTGTAATATAGTGACCGTTCCATGTTCAGTAAATGGTCAGTCTCTCTCTGCTCATCTTGTTGTCCTCACAATTGGTGACCACGGAGATGTTGGAAACACATAGCAGTTTTGGCTTGCCATTAACGGACTAATTACGGTTGCGTTTCCTTCGTATATCTCCTTTTCCCATTAACGTTTAACGACGTCTTTTGCATTTATCCCACGTAGTTTCGTGAGGCACTAATGATAAGTATATCTGACATAACCAGGTCACGCCCTTAGCCTGATGCATCGACTGGCCACGACGATACCACCCTGCCCATCGTGTCAAGCAACCACTCAGCTGTGCCCAAAGTCAAGCTGCCACCGTTCTCACAACACAACACCGCCTCCTGGTTTCTGAGGGCGGACGTACTCTTCAGGGTGGCCAAGCTAAACGACCCCTGCGCCAAAGCTGACATCATCCTGATATCCATCCCTGAGGAGGTATTTGACAAGATCTCCCCATGGCTCAACGCCCACTCTCGTCAGGTATCCTACGATGACATGCGAACCAAACTAATCAATATATAATCGCTTTCTGTCTCAGCAAGGGCACAGAAGGTCCTTGATCTCATCAATAGACCTATGGGCGACACCTCTCCCTTAGAAGCATGGGATAACTGGTTGGACTTCTCATGCTGCCAGAAACTGACGCCAATGGACGACGACAAGAGATAGCCTATCTCGCGAAATATTCCTCCGACGCCTCCTGCAGGACGTGAGAGCACAGCTCACCGACACCAACACCCTGCCAATGAATGACCTCCTGTCAAGGGTACAAAAATTATAAGAAGCCTCCAAGGCCTCCTGCCTTGGCACATCATCCTCCTTCAGCTGCTCATCCCTTGACTCCTCGGCGGCGCCCTCTGCTGACGACGACGAAATCCTCGCCCTGATGAAGAAGAAACTTCCACAGCCGATGTAGCACAACCATAGACCGAACCCGATTTGGTGTTTCTACCACCAGCAGTTTGGGAGCAACACAATGAAGTGCAGGCCCCCCTGCAAAATCCCGAAGAAATTCTGACCCCAGACACCGACAGCATCAACCGTAGCCGCAGTAGCAGATCACGACAAGATCGGATTCTACATCCTCGACGCTGTATCCAACCGTAGGCTTATGGTTCATACCGGCTGTATGCAATCAACATTCCCTCCCTCACAGGCCGATCTAAACCGGGTGCCTAGCAGTGATGCCCCCTCGCTCATCGCCACTTACGGATCTCCCATACATTGTTATGGGACTAGTGTGTTTAAAATCTCAATCATGAGCCAATTTTACTCTTGGCCCTTTACCATCGCTGACGTCAGACACCCCCTCCTCGGCACTGACTTCCTAACTTACCATGGCCTCCTAGTCAACGTCGCCGGGAAATGCCTCATCGACACCGGAACATGCCAAACCCGCCCACTACGAGCTGGTCCGGGTATCATACCAATCTCCACCGTCGTAGCGCAGCTCGACGCCCCCCTTCTTCATGAGTTCCCTAACGTTTTCAAGCCGGAACTTCGACAGTTGCCGGGATCCCCCTCCAAGCATGGGGTCTACCACCACATAAACACAGCAAGACCTCCCACACATGCCAATTTCCGCCTCTTCCCGCTGCAAAAGATGAAAGATGCCAAACGGGCCTTCGAGGACATTGGAAAAGGATGGGCATATGCAAGAAGGCGTCCAGCTCTTGGGCATCTCCACTCCACATGGTAAAGAAACCGGACGGAACATGGAGGCCCTGCGGTGACTACCGGCGCCTTAACCTCATCACAACGCCAGAATATGTAAGACCTCACCAGTGCCCTTCATGGGGCAAAAATTTTTACAAAGATGGACCTGCTCAAATCATACTTTCAAGTTCCTGTGTTCCCAAAGGACATGCCTAAGACCTCCATCATAACGCCGTTCGGCTCCTACACCTTCTCATATTCAACCTTCAGCCTACGCAACGCAGGGGCCACCTTTCAACGACTGATGGCTAGCATCCTTGGAGACCTGCCGTTCTATGTCTGCTACGTGGATGACATCTTAATCTACTCCAGGACGAAAGAGGAACACTGGAAATACGTCTGCACTGTGCTGAAACACCTTCAGGAGAATGGTTTGATAGTGCGCTTTGACTAGTGCACATTCGGCGGTAAGAGGGTGGACTTCCTCGGACATCAAATATCCGCAGCTGGCGTGAAGCCCAAATCGACCAAGGTGGACGCCGTGAAAACCTTTACAGCCCCAATGACCATCCGGCACCTTTAGGAGTTTTTGGGGATGGTAAACTACTCCCGTTGCTTCATCCACAACATCACCCATATCCTGACTCCCCTCAACAAAGTCCTGAAGGGAAAAGCCAAGAAGCTCGTTTGGGGTCCCCTGCATCAACGCGCCTTCGATAGGATGAAGGCAGCCCTCGCTGAGGCCACCACCCTGGGGTACCATGATGACAGTGCCCCCCTGAAGTTGACTACCAATGCCAGCAACGTCACCTGCGGTGCTGTCCTCGAACACATCGTCAACGGTTCCCCGTAGCCCTTGGCCTTCTTCAGCAAGAAACTCAAACCCACGGAAACCAGGTACAGCACGTTCAACAGGGAGCTCCTCGCCGTCTACCTCGCCATACGCCACTTCAGATACATGCTTGAAGGAACGCCCTTCACCATCGCAACGGACCACCAGCCGTTGATCCATGCTTTCACGAAGTCTTCAGATGCATGGTCCTCTCACCAACAAAGACACCTGGTAGCCATCGCAGAATTCGGCTGTACTATCAGCTACGTACCAGGTAAGAAGAACCCCGTCGCCGACACACTCTCCAAGATCGAGATCAATGCGGTCCCCCTGGGGATCGACTACGCAAACCTCGCCGTAGAACAGCAGAACGACCCTGAGGCCCAAAACTATCGTACAACAGCATCAACACTACGGATGAAGGATATTCCCCTCGGGCCAGCCAGGGAAACCCTCCTCTGCGACACCAGCATGGGCCACCCACGCCCAAGGATTTCTGCCTCCTGTAGAAGGAAGATCTTTGACGTCATCCACAGATTATCACACCCCTCGGGTCGCACTACAACCTGCCTTTTATCCAAAAAATTCATCTGGCCAGGAATCAAGAAAGACGCCGTAGGTGGGCGAGAACCTGCATTAACTGCCAGACAAGTAAGGTCAACCGCCAACTGAGTCGGGAGTTGGCGATTTTTCCCAACACAAGAGACGATTCGTACACATACACGTGGACGTCGTGGGACCTCTGCCACCTTCAGGTTCTGCAAGATACCTCCTGATGATCATCGACCGCTCCACTAGATGGTTAGAAGCAACAGGCGCTTCGGTGTCCCCGACGATATCACGGACTGAGGTTCCACTTTCTTGTCAGAGATCTGGCTCTCTCTGGCAAACCTGATGGGAATAACACTCCACAGCACCACGGCATACAACCCTGCAGTGAACGGCATGGTCAAGAGAGCTCATTGCACACTCAAGGCAGCCCTTATGGCGAGATGTACGGACTAACATTGGAAAGCGCAACTCCCGTGGGTCCTCCTTGGCCTTCGCACTGCTCCCAGGGCAGACGGCGAACCTTCTCCTGCGGAGAAGGTCTACGGCGAGGCACTTACAGTCCCTGGCGAATTCTTCCCTGCAACTACCGACGACACCCAGATGGATCACCTGAGAGAAATCGCCGGGAAATTGAGACCATGCCAGAAAACATACGAGGACAGGAACAGGCACTTCACGCCCAAGAACCTAGACGACTGCGACTACGTCTTTATCCGGGTCGATGCTCACCGCCATCCTCTGACTAGACCTTATCGCAGCCCTTATGAGGTTCTCAGAAGAACAGCCAAATCTTTCCTCCTGAACGTCCACGGACAAGAAAATTGAGTGACGATCAACCGATTAAAACCAGCATTCCTTGAAAGCAACAAGATCACCGCGGGCCCTGGTAGACCCAGGATTCCACCTTAGAACCAATCATCCACCAGACAGGAGAAAACGATTCCTCCGAACCAGAGCAACCTTCCTCTCCACTCAAGCACCAGAGGGGAATTACGTCACCCTCCACGATACAAGGATTAATTGCATCAACCATCTACAATGACCAACGTCTGTTGAGAGCTAAGTGTGTTAACAGTCTTACGACCACTTATAATAAAGTGAGTAAAAGTGAATATGATACCATGTGCCCACCGATGGAAAAGACTATAACAGTAAAAGACCAAACTGCTTGGTCTGATGGAGACACTTTGGTGAAAAAGAGGGAAAGAAGACGTTGTAAGGACATCGTCTTACTCGCCATGTTTCCTTCCCCCGGACTCTTTTCTGTGTATTGTAACTTTATTATTTATTCCATACAATGGATTTTTTTATAACAATGTTGCACTCGTTGAGAGCTTTATATCCATGTATAATATTGTATATTTTATTAGGTTACAGCCTTGGTATTTTATATTTATATTTGAATCAAAACACAAATGATTGTGGCAGTTTGAAATGTTTTCCTCCCGGGCTACTTATCCGTCCGCACTCTAATATCATGATCATTGCATGTTCAGTAAATTGTCAGTTTCTCTCTGCTCGTCTTGTTAGCCTCACAACATTAAGAAAGAAAGTGGAATAGGTTAAAAACTCAAAGTACTTAGGTAGAATACTAAACTGGTACATGTTAATATAACTACCTACTGAGAAGGAAAAAAAGTGAATACTATAAGATAAAGATCCTCGAAGCAGCAACAGATGTAAATAAGTTATATCATCTCCCGTATGGTATAATGGGAAATGTAAAAGAAAAGAAGCTACCTGATGGATACAGTGACAAGGAACTAGCAAATAATTTTCTAGTATTCTTTAAAAACAAAATTGAAAATATAACCAGGTCATTTGTAAAAACTTAACATCAGATTTATGATACACCAGGCATACAGACAAAATCAATAGGATTTAACATCATAACATAAGATGACATCACTAGGATTATCAAGAGAGCAAAGAAAACAAACTGCACGATTGATCCTATGCCAATATCTGAAGTAATTGGAGAGAGAAACTTTTCTAGTCTAGCCGAAATAATAATGAGAATAGCAAATGCAAGCATTGATGAATGTAAGTTCCCAAATCAGAGAAAATGGCTATAGTCACACCAGTTCTGAGAAATGCACTGGACTGGACTACCAGGAATTAAGCTCATATAGACCTATTTCGAATCTATCTTTGTTTCTTGAACAACTAGTTAGTCACTTAGAAGTAATAGAAGCTTTGCCTGACAACCAATCTGCTTACAGAAAACTATACTCTACGGAGACAGCCATCTGCTCTGTTGTAAATGATACGCTGGAAATGATGGATGAAAATTAATGTGGTATTTCAATATTGCTCGATCTTAGTGCTACTTTTGATACAGTTGTGCATGAACTGCTACTAAATGATCTACGGTGTACAAATTGGAAACTCTTATTCATCATATGAACCACTAAACAGAGGGGTAACCCAGAGGAGTGTGCTTGGCCCAATCTTCTTCTCCATCTGTATTATTGGTCTATCGAAAATACTACAAAGGCATGGTGTAAAGTTCAAACTATTTGCGGATAACACACAATTTTACTTCTCCATAAATGTCCATAAATGAAACTATACCGAATCCTTGATAGCGTTAGAGAATGGATGACATTTAAACAACTAAAATTAAATGACAACAAAACTGAATTCATGGTGGTGGGTAAGAGAAACAGCGTGGGAAACTTAGGTGATATTCAAATGAACATAAATAATGACTCGGTGCCGATATCTAGCAAAGTTCGAGATCTAGGTGTATTTCTACTCTGTAACCTGTCTTTCAATGCCCAAGTAAATAATGTAATAAAAACTGCTGGTTATCATCTAAGAATATTGTATTTATAAAAAAAAGTACCTAGACGAAAATTCTGTAAAGAAACTTGTGATAAACTGTATTATCACCAGGATTGGCTCTGTAACTCTATCTATTACAATTTACCAAAAGTGTAACTTCAGACATTACAAAACATAATAAACAGAGGAGCAAGACTGATAAAAGGTGTCCCACCTAGATAAAAGAGAGAATTGAATTTAAAATATGTACAATAACCCACCAAGTTATCAGAACTGGCTGTCCAAAATACTTAAGAGAATTGCTACATATTGCACAGCCAACAAATCGTGTCAACACAAGAATGGTTACAGATGGCTTCAAACTATTGGAACCTAGATATATATCTAATGTACGCTACAGAGCCTTTAAATATGTGGCCCTGAGACTATATAATAAGTTCCACTGAATGATTGAAGACATTTAGGGTTTCAAGAGGAAAATTAAGACTTTCTTATTTCAACAGCCATACAACAGTGACGATTTAACAGTAAATTACAAAATACGCGATATGAAACGTTAAATACTCTGAACGAACAAGGCAAAACAACAGTAGAGGTCCTGTTGAGAGTGAAGTTCCCCTGCTGTATGGGACCGGAAAAGCAGGCGTCAAAGTAAGTAAGTAATAAATTCAGACGAGATTCAGCAGCTGAAGACCAGACAAGAAATCAATACTCGAAACATGGGAGAACGAAGGAATTAAAGCACTTCCTTAAAATAGATTGATCACCAAAAATCTTGAAAGTGGGCTGACATGTGTGAAACAATTCTGAGAAAAAATAAACAATATCTATTTATAATTCACTCGGAGCCATGAATTAATAAGCATCCGGCCCAACTTTCGTTTGTTGATAAAATCAATTACACCAGCCGGTGCAAGCCTCAACCAGACTCCGCCATTTAGTCCTGTACCTGTCGATTGATCCTGTATGCAAAATGGTGTTGGGGGGATTTCTCAACTGAACTTAGTTTATGGGTCACTAAATATGAAAAATCACCAAGGTGCTTGTCTGTAATCACGCCATAAATGACACTAAGGCCTAATTCAATAATGCTACGGCCGGCTGATGAAAAATATTGGTTTTTGTATTATATGGAGTTAATACACATGTAATATGTGTAACATAACTCATTTGAGGGTGACAAATTCATTTCTGATGTTTTAAACATTTGGAGTCATCTATCAAGGTGACAGTGTAAAAAAAAAAAATTGTTGATCTTTTATATTTGAGGTAGTAATATTATAAGGAAATACAGATTAACAATTTCTTCAGATGTACAGAATAATATAATTGTTCAAACAATATTAATTAAGTGATAGGTTTTTACATGAGGATTCATCTTTGTATCCATGGCAAAATATTACACACTGAACTCTAGCTCAAGAGATACACTTGCCTACACACTTGCAATTATAGCAGAAGAGTACCAAAATAATCCTTCCATCCGTGCTCCACTGGTTTAAGTGAAGTAACACATTCTTCGACTGTTACAAGCAATTTGCATGCCTTGGTAAACAGAAAAAATCCTAGTTGAATGTGACCTTTAATAACATTACTTGTAGGAGGGAGTGAATCTATTCCAGTGCTGTAACCAGAGTAGGTCTCAACCCTCAACTGATGAAATGTCTTGGCAGTCGTAGTTAATCTTGCTCCTGACCAAACACGTAACAAGTATCACTCTGCTTGTTTTAACAAGGTATCTGCTTCACCAAAGTTTGTCAGATACTGTACTGGGTCACATGCCATAGCTTGGTTCCCTCCTTGCTCATGCAGCCATCTTAAGTTAAAATGTGTGCTTTCCCTACTACCATTGCCAGTGTGGCTCCAAGGTAAGAACTCACTTGATGTAGTGGAATCATGCAGCAATTTTCACTAGAACCATACTACTGCTACATTTCTCTCAACTCCACTGTTTGGAGATATGGAATATAGTGTAGGAGAAATGTAAAGGTGTCTGTGTCATTAAAGACTACAATAATTCTCGTATACTGCTTCACATAAACATTATAATCCAAATGCATCACTACTCTTCTGTCTGCTTCTTCAATCCAGCACAATAAGTCGGGAATTTCCTCGCCACCAGATGCTTTTGCTAAAAATACCTCCTCATCAGAAACGGTCGAGCTGGCTATGATAGTCACATCCATCACTAGAGACTTGATGGGACACAATATCTCAAACCAGCAGCTGGAGATTCGTCATGTTTTTATGAGATGCCTAGAACTTATCAATATGCTGAGGAGTAGGTTTATCTCTACACATACCAGTGATGTCAATACCTGATGATGAATCCATGTGATGCATACGCTCACATGCTTTGAGAGACATCTCAATATAAGAGTCAAATACAAGATGGACAAATTTTGATTTCTTCGGAGAGATATGATGCCGAAGAAAGGATTGCATCTATGACAGCAGCCATATTAGGAAATTTTGCCAGAGGCACCAGCCTTATTTTTGACATGAAGTCTACCACAACATGCATGGAAAGAGTAGAATTTTGACTACTTTGGGTGGTGTCAGGTTGAGATTCAATCTCCCTAACCAGTAACGACTTGTTGGTGTAAGAAGGGAAGTCACCATTAAACAATTGAAATGCTGTTAGCTCATCATGAAAAAGAATTTGACTGAGATTCATCCCCCTCTCTTTTACAATGTCCATGTTCCTCTGTCTCTGTGCCATACACTTGGATGAAATGCCCTGTTCCTTTAGAATAGTTGCTTGTGTCATCTGTGGTTGGTCTGTGAAATGTGGTAGCTTATGTTTTGATATGGTTGCACTTATTTTCTTGCTCTTCTCAACCAACCTTTCTTGCTTCTATGACCGATAGACATTTTCGCCATTCTCAAAACGCTTAAGCAAATGCACAGCTACCTCTTCGTGAACAGCCTGAATTGCAACGAGGTTGTACAGTGGCGCAAACACATTGACCATCAATGAATAAGGATTTTTTGATGATCCAATACAAGTAGTTTTGATACATTCTTGTTAAATGTATGATGATGAGTGGTATTCAGTGCATGCTGGAGATGGCATTCTGTTTGGTTCATTGGATGATTAGTAGAGTACTGAAGACGTTGGTAATGTGGTAATACACCTAATTTCTTGGTACAATAGTTTACTCTGCCAGAGCACTAGCATTTCATGTTACTCCAACAACGTAGTGACCTCCTGGAAAATTTGACACACACTGAATGGTTTGTTTTACTTTCATATCACCTCCAACAGTACAAAACCAGCCTGGACGATCACATACAACCCACTGTTCCTTTGAGAAGTGTTGGTAGAACTCGGGATGTGTGAACTCAAGAATCTTGATTTATTCTAGGTACCATGATTCGTAACGTATATAGCTGCTGCAATCTCATTTCACAAATATTGGTATAAAATCATCAACACTAGGAACAAACAGCTTCCAGTTTCCTTCTCTTCCCGAAACCATAGCATTCTTAATGACAGCAATTAACTGTAGCCAAACTCCAAAGAATTGCCAAAGTTCAGAATTTACCATGCACTCCTTCTCATTCTCTCAAAAGCCCTGTTGTAAGTTTTCAGTTTGTCTAATAATGCCTTCATACTGTTTTGGACAACGTTGGTTTGGAGCAAGTGTTGTTTGTAACATCTCCACCTCAGCTAGCTCTGGATAACCAGCTTTGTCCTTATAATGCCAGAATTTCTGCCACTGGAGAGAACGGACCAGGTCCTCCACAATCAACATCCTCTGAGAGCATGAACATAATGGCTACCATTCAAGACTGACTCTATCACGCTAGGTCCAAATACAACACTCTCGATTAGTGCCTCATCTGGACCGGAACCTTCAAGTAGTTTGTCCGAGTACCTGAGCAATAAACAGTGCACCTGTGTACTGTGATCTCTAAACTAAATACCTTGTTCCTGTGAAGATTGTTGTTGGTCTGAAGGTAGGTCGTCTTGCCTGAACTGTTACTCCTGAGATAATTTTCCTTCTGATGTGATATCTTCAACTTCAAGGAGCTGAATAAGCTCCTCTAGCTCTTCAGTACTACTTTTGAAGAGTTTGGGTTTTGATATCTTGAATAGTGATGCTAAAAATGTGAAAAGAAATTCTGACATTGTTTCTTCCCATGATGCTTTCAAGTCATTACTGTCACAGAAACTGGCCTGCAATCAACATTCATTAGTGACTCTCTTAACATGCTACCTGTCCCTATCATAATGTTCTGAGTCCTCAACTTGATGGCTAGGTCAGCAGCAGTAATGTCAGATGAAAAAACTATGTCAGATTTATTAACTCTATTCTAACTGAATCCCCATAATGGGAGAGGGTCAACTGTTTCATATCACGATTTTCAAAGGAAGCCTACTTGTAAGCACCTCACCTTCCTTCAACAGACTCAAAGCAAACTCTACAATATCAATCATAGTGCAACACTCTCCTCTCATCAGGTTTCGTATTTACGCATGTAATTTTGACGGCGTAGGTTGTGACAATATATATCTGAGAGACTGCAGATTTGACAGAGCTCCCTTCATCGTCTCTCAGTTGGTCTGCAATTCATGTAAAAACATCATCTTTATTGTGTTTTGCCATGTCAATTAATTTCTTAGCACTCTTATACTCACAGATTCTGAATTTTTCACGACATTCCTTATGTTCAATAATTCCACATATAACAGAGGGCAACAATTTTGGGTCTTTCTTGCAACTAAGATGTGCATAAGGTGCTGTTATGTATTATTGTAATAATGTACTGCATTACCTCAAATGTTGCATGTATTGAGCGCAACATTGCATCATATTGCATTGATAAAACATGTTTGAGAATGTTCATAACTGAAATAATGTATTTTGATATTAGGGTTCAAGCATTTGTTAATTACCTCAAAGATAGGATGTGATTCTTTTTACTTTTGTACTGCAGTAGGATTTAAGTCTTTTGAGAGCGATGCTCATATGTTTGTTTTGATGTTTTGGTTTGTGAGATTGTTTACAAGACACTCGACACTCAGTTGTTGGAAGCCCAGAGCCAGAGCAATTTAATCCCAAGTACATTAAACATATTCCAATAAGAGGTCTGACTCTGATTATATCCTATCCAACCCAGAAGACAAGTCGGCGAAGATGCCGGGATCTAATATTCTCATCTAACTACTGTATTATTATTTCCAGGTGAGTGGTTTTATGAAATCACCAGACAATATTCAACCAACATACAAAACTGGCGACGATCTGATGACGAATACACGCAGAGATCATAGAGAAACAGAAAAAAAATTATTGCAAGAGAAGCAGAAGAAAAAGCACAAATGAGGATTACTCATGCAGTCGACCAGAAGAATTTCATCAAACACAAGCAAACAAAACAAGAAAACAAAGTGATATTTTAAGATTTGGTAGGATACAAAAAAGGGAGGAAGTTACAAGGTGACTTTAGAACAGTAGCCTAACCTAATCCAGGTAAGAATTCAAAATGCCATTTGACATTGAACATCCTGAACGACTTAGTATCACAGCTGAACCCAATTCTGTTGCAACACAATGGCAACAGTGGTGTGAGGAATTTAAGATTTATTTAGAAGCATTAGGGCCTATGAAGGATGCCCAAAAGAAGGCATTATTACTTCATACGGCCGTTAGAGAAGTTTGGTAAATGTTTAAGACATTGCAGGCTACAGATGACACAAATGAAGCTGCAATTAAGGCTCTTACCACATATTTTGCTCCTCAGGTCAATAAATTTTTTGAAAGGTAGCAATTTACAGCACAGGCATATCAGAAAGAAAATGTAAGTTTAGATGCATTTGTGACTAGACTAAAGAATTTAGCTGTTTCATGTGAATTTCTAGAGTTAGAAAATGTTATCATAGATCAAATTATTGCACATTGCACATGACAAGAGCTAAGAAAGTAATTATTGCAAGATAAAGATTTAACATTAGAAAAGGTATTGATAATAGGCAGAGCTTTAGAAACATCAAATAGGCAAAGTAACGTAATAGGTAGTTCTGCAAGCAATAGAATGGAAAATTCTTGAATTATTACAATAGGTCCCAAGTGGAAAAACAATGAGAATGAGAGAAGGAATATGTCAAAGCCTAGTCATAGAACAGTGCCTAACACTAATGTTCATAATTATCAGAATCAGGCCTATACACAGAAACAACAAGAAAAACCCAAGTTTTATAGGTGTGGTAAAACTGATCATCTTGCATAAGAAGCAAAGAAATGCCCTGCTACTGGACAAACATGCCAGAATTATAGAGAGATGGATCAATTTGCAACTGCTTGTAGATTCCCTAAACAGTACGCCAAGAAAACCAATGCTACTGTTGATACTATTGGTCAAGAGAATAATGAGGAAAATGTTCACGGTCATCAGGATAAGTCAGAAACTGATTTTGCGTTTTGCATAAATTCTGTCAACAAAAATGCAAAGAAACATATTGTGGTAGAAGTAATCATAAATGGGAAACCAATTTTGATGCAAGTTGACACAGCAGCCAATGTATCAATTATGTCTGAAAAAACAGCTAAAAGCATTCCTAATTTGTTATTAGAAGGTACAAATAGAGTTTTGAAAAGTTATAATGGTTTTGATATTCAGGTAATAGGTGCTTCGAACGTAGAAGTACAGTGAAAAGAATAGGAATTAGAGAGAATGCCATTAACAGTAGTAAAAGGTAAAGGACAAATTTTACTAGGTTTGGATTGGTTACAGTATTTGGAATTAGATTGGCCTAGTATTTTGAAGGTTACAGGTAAATAAGATGAACACAAAAATGAAATGTCTGCGGATAATATCATATCAGAGTTTCAAAACGTATTTGAAGATAAAGTAGGTACAGTAAAGAACGCAAAGGCAATTTTAGTTTTGAAACCTGACAGTGCTCCTAGATTTTGTGCTCCCAGAACAGTACTGTATGCATTGAAAAGTTCAGTTGAAACAGAATTCGGGAGATTAGAAAATGAAGGTTCATGGGAAAAGGTTACATATTCAGATTGGGCTACTCCATTCGTTCCTATTGTGAAGGAAAATGGTCAGGTTAGGTTATGGTGAGATTACAAAGTAACGTTGAATCCACTACTGCACTTAGCTCAACATCCATTACCAAATCCGAAAGACATGTTTGCAACTATGTCAGGATGAACTGTTTTTTCTAAGTTAGATTTAAGACAAGCATTTCAATAGCTTCTCATGGATGAAAGTTCACAAGAATTATGTACAGTAAATACATCCTTAGGTTTTTTTAGGCCAAAGAGATTACCTTATGGAGTTGCAAGTAGTCCAGCTATATGGCAACAAACTATGGATAGGATTTTTTTCGGGAATGCAAGGAGTATTCATTTTTATAGATGATATTTTAATTGCTGGTAAAGACACAAGAGAACATAGAGAAAGATTGCGAACACCTCTGAAGAAGTTGAAGGAATATAATATTAGAGTAAATATGAGCAAATGTATTTTAGAAGTTGATTCAGTGGAATACTTACATACACATACATACATATACCAAAGGCATTTCCCCCAATTTTGGGGGGTAGCCGACAAGAACAAGAAACAAAACAAAAAAGGGGACCTCTACTCTCTACGTTCCTCCAGCCTAACCAGGGACTCAGCCGAGTTCAGCTGGTACTGCTAGGGTGCCACAGCCCAACCTCCCACATTTCCACCATTGGAATACTTAAGTTTTGTAATTAACGGCAAGGGTATTCACAAAACTAAAGAGAGATTAAAGCTGTACAATCAACAAAAGCACCAGAAAATGTTGAGGAATTACAATCATTTTTAGGTTTGGTAACATTTTATGGGAATTTCATTCAGAATTTGTCTACAATTGCACATCCATTGTATAATTTGTTGAATAAGGGTGTAGAATGGAAGTGGACAAAAGAGTGTCAGGAATCTTTTGAAAGAATCAAACAGGAAATAACATCACCTACATTCCTTGTACATTAACAAATGGATTTACCAGATAAATTAGTATGTGATGCATCAAACATAGGTTTAGGTGCAGTATTATCTCATGTAATGCCAGATGGAACAGAAAAACCAATTGCATTCACTTCTAGAGTATTGAACAAGGCAGAAAGGAATTACTCTCAAATAGAAAAAGGTTTAGCATTAGTTTATGGAGTTAAGAAATTTCATATGTATCTTTTTGGTAGGAAAAAGTTCACACTTGTTACAGATCATAAACCTTTATTAGCAATATTGGGTCCAAAAGGAAGTTTACCTATGTTGGTAGCTGCAAGACTACAACGTTGGGCAATTACGTTAGCCACGCACCACTATGATATAGAATACCGTCCAACATCAAAGATGGGTAATGCAGATGCTTTATCTAGATTACCAGTAGACAAAGCTCCAGAAGAGTAAGATGACAGTATTCTGTTAATTTCTGTATATAATGTACCCATTACAGCAAAGGATGTAGCACATAGTACCAAGAGAGACCCAGTACTTAGTAAGGTTTTAGAGAGTTTAATGACAGGTAGGGACTAATGTGGAAAAGAGGAAAATTGTAAACCCTATAAGGATATATGGTATGAACTGAGTGTAACACAAGGAATAGTGATGAGAGGTTCAAGGATAGTTATTCCTAATTCACTGAGGAATAAGGTTTTGTCTGAAATACATGCTGATCACTAAGGTATTGTAAGATCAAAGTTAATTGCGAGAACTTTTGTATGGTGGCCTGGTGTAGATAAAGCTGTGGAATCTTATATAAGGAATTGTATGAATTGTGTTATTCAACAGAACAATCCTCATTTTGCTAGAATGCACCCATGGGAGTCACCTAGGTATCCATGGCAAAGAGTGCATATAGATTTTGCTGGTCCTTTTTCAAATTATTTGTTTTTGATAGTCGTAGATGCTTACAGTAAGTGGCCAGAAGTAATTCCAATGAAGACAACAACGTCTTATGCCACAATAAAAG
The DNA here is from genome assembly GCF_036898095.1 of Palaemon carinicauda. Lineage (NCBI taxonomy): Eukaryota > Metazoa > Arthropoda > Malacostraca > Decapoda > Palaemonidae > Palaemon > Palaemon carinicauda. The sequence continues at coordinate 83,999,225 of NC_090757.1, forward strand.
AGTTAATGCAAATTTTTTCTACACATGGTATTCCAGAAAGAATTGTTAGAGATAATGGTCCACAATTTACCTCACAAGAGTTTAAAGAATTTTGTAACGTCAATGGAATAAAACATACAACATTTTCAGTAACGTATCATCCCTCTACCAATGGAGAGGCTGAAAGGTTAGTTCAGATGTTTAAACACAATATGAAGTGTAGAAAAGCAAATGCAGGTAACATATCTTTACATGTATCAAAGTTTTATTGTCTTATAGAACAACGCCGCACAGCACAACAGGCGTGACACCATAAAATTTGTTGGTGGGGAGGAGGATTAGGTGTAAGTTAGATTTGTTGTATCCAAGTTTGCAAAGGGAAGTAAGAGATAAAGAGAAAAAGCATCTCTTCATAAAAAAAAAATCAATGTCAGCGTTGAGGGGAGGTAGCTAGAATCATAACACTAGGTGTTTTTGGACAGAGCTTTCAGATAAGAAAAAGAATATTGCACCGTAAATTCATCTATACAAAATCTGCAATAAATAGAATACTACGCAGTAAATTCGCCTATATAAAATCTGCATAAATAATATAAGCACATGAAATATTATGGACTACAACATGTTTAATTCTAGGTATTCAAACTAGAATGGTTGTCATTTATTGCACAGGGAGGAATGAACATTTTTTGAAATGAATTGATAAGCTGAAAATAATTACATCAAATGGATGAAAGGAACGAAAATTAATTGGAGAGAGAGAGAGAGAGAGAGAGAGAGAGAGAGAGAGAGAGAGAGAGAGAGAGAGAGAGAGAGAGAGAGAGAGAATGCGTTTTATTCATTTTATTCTTATTTTTCTTTCACTTGAATGTCTATCATTTCTCTTCTGGAGTGTCATCTTCTGTTCTCTATCTAAAACACATGCATAAAGGCCTCATTTGAAATAATCATTATTTAAGCTGACGATTTTATTCAGAGGCAATGATATTATTCAATTTTTATGTTAATTTTTGGAGTTCGTATATAAAATGTGTTTAACACATCATCTATCGATAATATATCCAAGGTCCCAAAAACAATGTTTTCGTAAAATACGTTTCCCGTAAAAATTCACATATTAATAAATCACGTATAAAATATCTATAAAAATTCTAATACCTATTTCAGAGAAAATATATTCAATACATTTGCACAACACTACTTTAGTATCAAAAGTCCGTATGCATCTTGAACATCAACTTGAAAGTACTTTATGACTGGCTCATAGAACATCATGGATCATTGATTCTGACGGCTTTAGATATGCGTGCAAAAGGCTAAAGAACTAGGAATGCATATTCTGAGAATATGCAATGGGAATTTTTGTTCCAAGCTTGGATTAACAAATTATGCTTGCATAAAGATAACAGAGGTAAATGCAAATAGAAATGTTGATGGTAAATTTTAAGTTCGTGATAATACGGACAGGGGTTTTAGTAAGATCTTAGCATAATGTCATCGTCAATGTTATTATGAGGGTCAGTGGAATAAGATGAAAGGTTTGATATTTTTTTATATCTTTATGGGGTCGAGAGAGAGAGAGAGAGAGAGAGAGAGAGAGAGAGAGAGAGAGAGAGAGAGAGAGAGAGAGAGAGAGAGAAAGGGGGGAGGGGAGGGAGGGATCAAACAATACTGTATAATTAAAATTCGGGGTGAAAATTAAAAGAAAACATCTTATTTCAGTTCATTTTAAAAGATTCCAACAAGTACCAGATATTTGATTGATTGGTGGATTTCGTAACCTGGTCTTAGAAATGTAATGTAGGTAGAAGTATTTGTAATAATTTTTATAATCAATATCAGGGATAATTTTGCTGTGATTATTATTATTATTATTATTATAATTATTATTATTATTACTTTGTGATTGTTGTAACATAACGTAGCCAAACGAGACAATTTGTTTTCAAGTAATATATAAAAGTATGAAGATTCTTAAGCCGTGAGGTTTGGTTTGGCATCCATTCAGCCCGTGTGTGTTGCACTTGTGCTACCCCCACTGTTTTCTTAACAATTTAATCTTTGAGATATTTTCGCCTCTTGTGATGACACGTTCACATATCTTGATCTCGGTTACTCCCGTAAGCCGAAATTGCCCTTTTGTTGTGCTCTGTCGGGGAGTATAGACCGTATGCCGTAGACGTACATCTGACAGGAACCATTACGACGCCAGTCTTTTGTACACATTTGTTGTGTTTACGTTTAACCAGGAC